>NC_082718.1:84944952-85226998 GCF_030144855.1 Hypanus sabinus
GTGAGGAAACCAGGCTTACTGCCTGTTGCGTCACTGGTGTTTAGGGCAACAGTGAAGGTCCTCGATCTCTGTCTTTATAGAAGGATTCTTCATTGCTCTTTCTGTAATAATTTTTGTTAGCCCTGAGCTGAAACCCTGAACCTGGAGGACTGGTGGACTGCTCTTAGCCTGGCCTCTACCCTTTGACCTCTTTGGCATGAGTTAACCCTATGACCCTAGAGTCTTTGACCCTATCAAGAACCAAAGCACAAGGCTCTGACTCCAGCCAACGTAGCTCTCTGAGTCATTGAGGCACACAAGCCTCCAAACCCTACAACAAGGTTGTGGTCCTCTTGGAGGGAGGAAACCAGAGCACCCGGATGAAACCCATGCAGTCCCAGGGAGAACGTACCAACTCCTTGCAGACAGTGGCGGGAATTGAAACCCCAAACTTTACAGCTTGTGCTGTGAAGTGTAACATTGACAGCTACACTACTGTATTCAAGCCATGACCAGCAGATACTTTTAGCCTCTCAGACAGTAAAGAGTGTAACCTTTGAGTTGCTGAAAAATTAATGGGGAAGCAAACACGAGTGAAAAAAGACAACTCTCTAGAGATGTTCATGAGAAAGAAAGAGATTACATTTAGTTATGTCACATCTTTAAGGAGTTCAAGTTGATTCAAGTAATTTCTTTCCAAAGTGTAGTCACTGTTGAAGTATAGAAAGCACGGCAGCAATTTTCACATGTAGTACACACTGCAGAGAGATAAGTGACCTAATAACCTTTTTTTGAGCTGTTGGTTTGTTGATAAATGTTTACACAAATAGAACTCCTCTTTATTCTTGAGTGGAGCCATGGGATACTCTATGTACACTTGAAGGGGCAAATGGAGACTTAATTTAAAATCTCCCTGGAGAAACAGTATTTCTAATCATGTTTCATTATCTGGGTACCAAACTGTGGACAATGTGTTCAGTAGAGTTGCTGTCCAATCTTGGCAATTTGTTTGCAAACGTGTCATCAGCATATGAGGAGATATCATCAATGCACTATTAATTGTGGTGTCCTCCGAATACTTGGGAGGATTCTTATCAATTCTTATCCTTATCAATCAGTATTACAGAAACTCAGTTGTGATGTAGGAAGGAGTTTCCATTAGTAGGAGAGTTGTGGATCCAAGGGCACAGACACAGAATAAAGAGACATCCCTTTAAAATTGAGATGAGGAAGAATTTTTCTTCAGCTAGACGGTGGTGAATCTATGGAATTCATTGCCACAGAGGGCTGTGCAGGTCAAGTTATTGGGTGAATTTAAGGTAGACTTTGATAGGTTTCAGATTGATAAAGGGGTTAAGGGTTATTTGAAAAGGCAAGAGAGTGGGGGCAAAAAAGATCAGCCATGAGTGAATTGCAGAGCAGACTCAATAGACTGACTGGACTAATTCTGCTCCTATGTCTTATGGTCTAATGGTCCATTGTCCTCCAATTCAGCCAACATCGTGGAAAGTCTCCTCTGCCCAACCACATCTTTCCAATCTGTAGTGACCAGAATGCATACAATGTGCGGCCTAACTACACAATGCCCTAAATCTCACATTCTAGGCCCTGATACATGACGGCAAGCATGCCATCTGCCTTTTGTACCAGCAAAGGATGTAATTCTGAGACTTCATATTATATTCGTCAGTATTAATTGGAGTATTATGAGCAGCTTTTAGCCTCATATCTAAGAAAAGATGTGCTGGCGTTGGAGGGCGTCCAGAGGAGAGCTACAGGAATGGTCCCATGAATGAAGGCGTTAACATACGAGTAGTGTTTGCTGGCTCATGGCCTGTACTGGCTGCAGATTTGAGGAATGGGTGGGTGTTTATATCATGGAAACCCACCAAATATTGAAAAGCCAATGTAGAGTGGATATGAACAAGGTGTTTCAATAGTAGGAGAGTCCAGGACCAGAGGACACAGCCTCTCAATAGAATCACAGCTCTTTAGGACAGAGATGAGGAAGAACCTCTTTAGCCAGAGGGTGATGAATCTGTCAAACTTTAATCCATAATTGGCTGTAGAAGTTATGTCATTGGGTATATTTAAAACAGATGTTGCCAGGTTCTTAATTAATAAGGGTGTCAAAGGTTACAGAGAAAAAGCAGGAGATTAGGGTTGAGAGGAAAATAAGTCAAGCATGGACTTGATGGACTTAATGGCCTAATTCTGCTCCTATATCCTGAGGTCTTCTGTCTTGCCATTTACAGACAAGTCATGGATCTCTAGTAATGGCTGGAATAATGGTGTATGCTATAAATTTCAATAAGCATACGCCTAATGCTTTATGAAAGAAGTACAATATTCGATCATACTAACAATTGGCTGGGCAGCATTGTGGTCTAGTCAGAAGAGCTACTGTCTCAGACTGACAGAGAATCAGTTCATTCCTGACTTGATATGCTATGTGTGTTCTAGATCATGCTTCACAAATCTATTGCAGATTTTTTAGGAGGTACCAAGCTAGATGAAAAAAAAGAGTCAGTGAATGTTATTTACTTGAGTTTTCAAAAGGACATTGATCAGGTCAGTGTGGCAGGGTGGAGATACATTGCTACCAAAGGAGGTGTAAGGCACTCCTACCCTCCGCTGGCCTGCATGGCACCCTTTGGGCAAAGTGTAGCACCTGCTAATCCCCTCAATCAGGGTTATGTGAATCCATGGGAGCAGATGATGTATGGCCATATGAGCAGCTGTTGCACATCACAAGTCCTGGTTATGTGACCGCTGATGCCCAGCAGACAATCTCTGAAGAGTAATGATAGTGGCTGGGGTCACCCATCTTGTAAGGACACTGCACAGAAGAAGGCAATGGCAAAACACTTATGTAGAAAAAAAATTACCGGTAACAATCATGGTCATGGATAGATCATGACTGCCCATGTCATAGGATGCAGCACAGAATGATGATGATGATTGACAAGTTGCCACACACAAAGCTGCTAAACAAGAGTGGAGCCACTTCAACTGCTCTCTGCGATGGCGAGTTTCACGTTCTCACCACCACAGGATAAAACAATTTACTTTAAGGTTATATTTTTACTTCTTGCCATTACAGTGACATCCTTTATGTTTTCTCTGTCCTCTGCATCTAGTAGTTTAAAAAGTGACATTTAATTTTAAAGACTTTATTAGGTCAACTTCTTTAGGTTTTGATTCTCAAATTAAATTATTCAAGTCAATTAGTTTGATCCTGATTAATAAAATCTCCAAAAAATTTATTGAAAATATGCAGCAGGTCAGGAGGTATCTGTGGAAAGAGAAACAGAGTTAATGTTTCAGTCCAAAGCCTTTCCATCCAGGTAATAAAAGTACAATGAACAGCTTGTGACCAGAAGCATTAATACATTAGCTCTGTTCCACTTTTTACAGATGCTGCCTGTCAAGCCAAGTAGTTTCAGCAATTTCATTTTTTATTTCAGATTTGTATCATCTGCAGCTTTTTAGTTTTGAAACATCCCCATAGTGCTGGTACCCTATAATGCAGCATCCAACTCACACAACCCGAAATATGTATTTCCTCCTATGTTAGCCTAGAACAAAGCAACCAGAAATGCAAAACAGCTCCCCCTTCACTCCATTCTATCCCTATAATTGTTTAATAAACACTAAACATCACTCTGCTACTTTGCTATTGTATCCCTCTAGAAGTAAACCAGTGCATCAGTTTGCTTTCCTTGTGGCCTAAGTAAACTGCATTACCATTAGACCATAAAAGATAGGAGCTGAATTAAGCCATTTGGCCCATTGAGTCTGCGTCGCCATTTCATCACGGCTGATCCATTTCTTTCTCAGCTCCAATCTCCTGCCTTCTCCCCGTATTCCTTCTAATCAAGAACTTATTAACTTCTGCTGTAAATATACACAATAACTTGGCCTCCACAGCTGTCTGTAGCAACAAATTCCTCAGAGTCACCACTCTCTGGCTATACAGATTCCTCAATGTCTCCCTTCTAAATGGACGTCCTTATGTTCTGAGGTTGAGCCATCTGGTCCTACACTCCTACTATAGGAAACATCCTCCCCACATCCACTCTATCAAAGCCTTTCAGCATTTGATAGGTTTCAATGAGATCCCCCCCCTCATTATTCTGAACTCCAGTGGGTAAAGGCCCATAGCCACTAATGTCCTCATATGATAACACTTTAATTCCCAGAATCATTTTCGTGAGTTTCCTCTGTGCAATTTATTGCCACACATGGCTATGAAGGTCAGGTCTTTGGATATATTTAAGGGAGGGGTAGATAGATTATTGGTTGGTCAAGGCATGTAGGGTTATGGGGAAAAGGCAGGAGATTGGATCTAAGAGAGAAATGGATCATCCTTGATGAAATGACAGAACAGAGTTGATGGGCCAAATGTCCTAATTCTGCTCCTATACCTTATGGTTTTATGGTAATGACGTTTATTTAAGCAGCAAGAAATACAAAGTGATGCACCCATGTCAGCACATCCGTTTACAATATTTACTGAATTTATATTCTCAGATCCCAGTATTCCCACCTCAAGTTCTCATTTTCCAAAATATGTAATTCAGAATCTACAGTCTGTCAAGAGCCATGTATGCCAGCCACGATCTACATTAAAGATCAAACTTTCAGAAAGTATTTTCCAGTAAACATTTGCTCCAACCTCAGCACAAGTCCTTGTGTCAGAGCAGGGCATTTGCTCATAAATCCCTTCACGTGGTGGAGCAGGAAACAGCTCTGTCTATAAAAGTGGCATAAAATCTTTGACGGATGCCAAAATGATAAATGTTGATAAAGGGTTCAGAAATAGATATACCGTCATAGCTAGAGAGTGGTGAATCTGTGGAGATCATTGCCACTGGCGGCTGTGGAGGCTAATTTATTGGGTATACACCCTGTATTTAAGGCAGTGGTTGATAGATTCTAGGTTAGTCAGGGCATTAAGGAAGAAGGCAGGAGATTCAGGCTGAGAGGGAAATGGATCAGCCATGATGAAATAGCAGAGCAAACATAGGGCCAAATGGCCTAATTCTGCTCCTACATCTTATACTGCCTTCAATTCCAGTCTAAAATGTGGATACCTTCTATGTCTTTCCAAATTGCAATACCTTACACTTATATCTGATGATATTAACATAATATTTCTACAAATTAATTAATATCTTTTTGTAATAATCCACATCAAAAGTTTACCCCAGTTTCCTCTGTACTTCCTTCTTGCTCTGTATTCATTGCTATCCTGACAGTGTTAACCCACATCAATCCTCATTACTACCCTGATGTCATCAGAAAATTAAAAAATTTATTTGCTAAGTCATTCACACTAATATAAATAATGAGCGACTGACCCTCATGAGATCCCATTTCTGCCGAATGGAAAGATAACTTTGCTTTTTTGTTTTCTGATCATTCCATGATTCATTATAGTCTGACCTTGTTCATGAATCTCTTGTGTTGTTCCCTAAATAAAGAAATTTGCGAACCCAAATATATAATGTCCACTACCTTTTACCTCTTAAATATATTCATCAAGCTTTCCTATTTGACAAATATATTTTCTATTGATTAATATATTTTCTTTTATTCCTCTTTGCAGGACTCATATTGTGTTTCTGTGACCAAAGGAAAAACTAAAATGTAAACCTTGCATTCCAGTTAACTATGCACAGTTATTCACCTTACACTGATTACACCTATCCAGAAACAAATTTTTACTCCAAACCAGATTAATTGTTCAAGATTATTTTAGCTAATTCCACTCAAATTACATTTGTTATCAAACAATGTATAAATAATACAACCTTGAGATTTGCTTTACAACTTTGAGGGTTGTAATCAAAAAGATTTACTTAATTCCAGATCAGATCTGAGCAGATCCCAGAATCTGATTTCTCGACACAGCAGGAGTAGAAGTTGGATCTTTGAGGGGAAAACATTTGCCCTGCTGGATGCTTCTGACCTGATTCCACTTTCAAGAATGAGGGGTGACCTCACTGAAACCTATCAAATGTTGAAAGGCCGTGGTAGAGTGGATGTGGAGTGTATGTTGTACAAGGCCTTGGTGAGACTGCACCTAGAGTATTGTGTGCAGTTTTGGTCCCCTAATCTGAGGAAAGACATTCTTACCATTGAGGGACTACAGAGAAGGTTCACCAGGTTGATTCCTGGGATGGCAGGACTTTCATATGAAGAAAGACTGGATCGACTAGGCTTATACTCACTGGAATTTAGAAGATTGAGGGGGGATCTTATTGAAACGTATAAAATTCTAAAGGGATTGGACAGGCTAGATGCAGGAAGATTGTTCGCGATGTTGGGTAAGTCCAGAACGAGGGGTCACAGGTTAAGGATAAAGGGGAAGCCTTTTAGGACCGAGATGAGGAAAAACTTATTCACACAGAGAGTGGTGAATCTGTGGAATTCTCTGCCACAGGAAACAGTTGAGGCCGGTTCATTGACTATATTTAAGAGGAAGTTAGATATGGCCCTTGTGGCTAAAGGGATCAGGGGGTATGGAGAGAAAGCAGGTACAGGGTTCTGAGTTGGATGATCAGCCATGATCATACTGAATGGCAGTGCAGGCTCGAAGGGCTGAATGGCCTACTGCTGCACCTATTTTCTATGTTTCTATATTTCCTCTGGTGGGGGGTCTGGGACCAGAGGGAACAGAGAAGAGGAGGAATTTCTTTAGCCAGAGAATGGTGAATAGGTGGAATTTGTTGCCATGGCTGGCAATGGAGGCCAAGTCATTGAGTATAGTTAAGGCAGAATCTTCATTACTCAGAGCATGAAGGGTTAAGGGGAGAAGGCAGAAAATTGGAGTGGAGAGAGAAATGGATCACCCAAGATGAAATGGTGGAGCAGACTCGAATGGGTCAAATGGCCTCATTCTTCTCTCATATCTTATGGTCTTACGGTCTTTACAAAAGTCCCTAAATCAGATTTAACTAAAAATCATACTCCTAAGAAGAGACCTTTGAAATATTTATTGACGTACTGTAGATGAGCAAATGGATAATTCAATTATTTAGTTCAAACTGATCATTGAATCGCTAGCGAGTAAAGAAGTAATGAGGCTGGAGTGTCAAAGTTATATCCAAGCCCCTAAAAGCAAGATGAACCAACTTATTAAAAGTGGTTCTCTGTTAAACTA
The DNA here is from genome assembly GCF_030144855.1 of Hypanus sabinus. Taxonomy (NCBI): domain Eukaryota; kingdom Metazoa; phylum Chordata; class Chondrichthyes; order Myliobatiformes; family Dasyatidae; genus Hypanus; species Hypanus sabinus. The sequence goes on from NC_082718.1 coordinate 84,952,100, forward strand.
AGAACTACTCCATCACTTACCACATTCCTCTCTTGAGTGATCCACTTCATTGCATGTCACAGAGCTGGCCTCCAAATTTCTTGTAGTACTCACTGAATTTTTTCTTGTTCTTCTTTTTCTCCCGTAGTCTATACAAAGTGTGTCTCCTCATTCTCTAAAATTTACCCCAATTTCCTCTGTACTTCCTTCCTACTCTGTATTCACTGCTATCCTGACAGTGTTAAACTCCTCCCTACCATAAACCATTCCTCATGGAATCGTAGAGAAATTGAGCATAGAGATGGGTTCTTTGGCCTACCAAGCCCCTGCTGACCATAAAGCACGTATTTTACCTTTTTTTGTTCCTGTCACATTATTATCTACTCTTCCCAGACCTTCCCCACTCACCACAACGCTAAGAGCTATTTCTTTTTTCTTCTGCCCATTACGCTGCCGGTATTTAAGACAGCAATGAAGGTCCTCCATCTCTGGTGGCATTCATGGCTTTCTTCATCATGTCAGTAGTTTCCTTGCGGTTTACTATCAGTCATGCAAGTCCTGGGTGGAGACTCAGGAATAACATCACTCTCAGCTATAGAAGGATTCTTCATTGCTGTTTCCTTAATTTTGTTTTACCAGTCAGGGCTGAAAACCTTGTTCTGAACTCTGGAACCTGGAGGACTGGTGGATCGCATGTAGTCTGTGCTCTACACTGTGCTCTACTGTTTGGAATGGGCAAACCTACCGACAGGCAAAACATAAATCCCTGACTCCAGCCAACATAGCTCTCTTGGTCATTTAGGCATACAAGCCTCCAAACCATGACAAGGCTGTGGTTCTCTTGGAGGAGGGGCAATTTGCAGAGGCCAGTTAACCTACTATACCAGCAGACTTCAGTATCTGGGGGTTAAATTAGAGCACTAAGAGGAAACCCACCTGTCACAAGGTGTAATGAGCTTTTCGGGGTACTGGTTAGCATTGTGTTCTAAGGTTTTTAGAGCACCTGAAGTGGTTAATTGTTGTTTACCATTTAGAACTGTTAATCATTTAGAGTTCTTTCTGTTTTTCTTGAATGTCTCACTCTTTGTAATGTGGTCGCCTGGTGCTTTCTGTTAAAGCCTATTAAGTTTATTTTGATAGGCTTGAGGATTCCATGTTACTTGTCTTATTTAAGCAGACTCCCGATTAGCAGTAATTGTGGGGTCCTAGCTTTGAGAATGTCACTCCTTACGGAATCGCTCAGCTGAGCCACTGATGTTCTTTTTGGGATTATTATGAATAAACTCTCATTGACATTTCTACATGGAAGACTGCCGTTCCTCCATGCTTGGGTTCTGATATTGTCAGCACACATCGTGACACAGGAAGAACATGTATGTAGTTTCCATGAGGACCTTCAAAGGTCAGTATTGAACCTGGGTCTCTGGTGCTATGAGGTAGTGCCCTTTGAGCTGTGTCACTTTGTGACCCTGTTGATAATCTGCTATCTATCTATCTATCTATCTATCTATCTATCTATCTATCTATCTATCTATCTATCTATCTACCTATCTGTTATCATCATCATTAAGTGCCATGCCATATGACGCAGGCCATCATGGTCTATACCATCTGTAATGTACTTAATCAGATTATTTATCCCTACCTTCACATACCCATATCTATAACCACAAATAAGACTATCTCTGACTACCTATTTCTAAACTTTCTTTACAGGTATTCCTCCTGCTTATAGTATTTTCTTCTACACCTGCCTCAAATAATGAAACTTCTTTCAAATTATTGATAAATGACTGAAATTTTCTGGATGTGTAGTTTGCAGTAATTAAGTTTTTCACACATTCTGAAGTATCTACCTTTTTGGTTTTAAGTTCCAAAACCTTTACTTTATCCCGTCCAAGGCTTACTCATGACTCCCATATTAACTCCTCCAAATCTGAAGGGTACAGACTTTAGGCTATGGGCTGGATTTATTCTCAGTGGAATGTAGGAGGCTGAGGAGAGATTTTTGAGAGACTTATAAAATTATGAGTGGCCCAGATAGGGAAGGAACTCAGAATCTCTTCACTCAGATGGGGGAGTCCAAAACAAGAATCAGAATGAGAGAATCAGAAACAAAATTAGGCTTAATATTACCAGAATATTTCATGAAATTTGTTGTTATGTGGCAGCAATACAATGTAATAATAGAGAAAAGAAATGTGAATTACAGTAAGTATATATTTTATATAGTTAAATATAATAAGTGGTGCAAAAATAAAAATAAAAAGGTAGTGAGGTAGTGTTCACAGGTTCAATGTCTATTCAGAAATCTGATGGCAGAGGGGGAGAAGCTGTTGAGTGTGTGTCTTCAGACTCCTGAACCTCCTCCCTGATGGTAACAATGAGAAGAGGGCATGTCCTGGGTGATTGAGTCCTTAATGATGGACGCTGCTTTTTTTGAGGCATTGCTCCTTGAAGATGTCCTGGATACTACGGAGGTTTGTCCCCTTGATGGAGCTAAGTTTACAACCTTCTGCAGTAGCACCCCCCCCCCCCCCCACATACAGATGGTGAAGCAGCCAGTTAGAACCCGCCACGGTACATCGGTAGAAATTTGTGAGTGTCTTTGGTGGCATACAAAATTTCCTCAAACTCCTAATGAAATATAGCCACTGTTGTGTTTCTTTGTAACTGCGTTAACATGTTAGGGCCAGGATAGATCCTCATAGATGTTGATACCCAGGAACTTGAAATTGCTCACTCTTTTCACCTCTGATCTCTCAATAATGACAGGTGTGTGTTCCCTTGTCTTACCCTTTCTGAAGTCCACAATCAGTTCTGTCTTACTGATGTCGAGTGCAAGGTTGTTGATGTGACACCACTCAAATAGCTGATATATCTCACTCCTGTATGCACTCATCACCATCTGAAATTCTGTCAACAATCAGCAAATTTATAGATAGCATTTGAGCTGTGCCTAGCACACAATCACACATATACAGGGTATATATTTTAAAGTGAGAGAAGTAAAATTTAAAGGAATTCCGAAAGGCAGGTTTTTCACAGAGTCAGCTGGATATATGGATCAAGTTGCAAGAAGAAGTAGTAAAGGCAGATAAAGTTGCAATGATTAAAAGGCATTTGGACAGGTACTTTGGAAAAAGGGTAGAGGGATATTGGCCTAACGAAGGCAGATGAGATTTTGGGTATGTAAATGACATTTATTACGTTTAGAATGGAAGAGTTGGGCAGAAGGGTCAGTTTCTGTCCTATACATCTCTGACTATTATTTAACTTGTGTGGAACTTGTTGAGTTATCTAACATTTAACAAAGAATTATTCTACTAAGAAGGGACTTTTACAAGATGTGTGGATCTTTGAAATATTTAATGACGTACTATAGATTAGCAAATGGATATTATTTAGTTTAGACTAATCATTGAACCACTAGCTGGTATAGAAGTAAACCTTCTGAACCCTAATGAAGTGGCTATTGATGTACTGAGTATTCATGGTCTTCTGCTACTGTAGTCCTTCACTTCAAGGTCCAACGTGTTGTGCATTCAGAACTGCTCTTCTGACCACTGTTGTTATTTAAGTACTGTCACCTTCTTGTCAGCTTGAATCAGCCAAAGTGAAATAGAAAAGTACAGCTAGAAACAGGCCCTTCTGTCCATCCAATCCATGCCAAACCATTTAAGTTGCCTTCTCCCATCTACTCACACTAGGACCATAGGCCTCCATACTCCTGCTGTCTATGTACCTGTCCTTCTCAATGAGCCTCCCTCATTGATTGTACTCTCATCTACAGCATGGTAGTCAATATCTCCCCCAGCAATGTTCAAAGTATATTTATTGTCAAAGTATACATTCATCATACAACCTCCAGATTTGTCTCCTTACAGGCAGCCACAAAACAAAAAAACCCAAAAGAACCCCTATAAAAAGATCATCAAACACAATGTGCAGAGATGGAAAAAAAAAGCAGCAAATTGTGCAAGCAGTAAAAGTAAGCAAATGGTATTCAGAACCAAGGTGAGCCCATAAACATGAAGCCTGGAGCAGCTGAAGCAGGCCACAGCCTCAGCCTCAGATCGTTGCAGAGCCTATTAAAAGTCACAGAGCCTTCAGGCACAGTGACCGGAGCAGCTGGAATAGGCTAGAGCCAAGTAAACTTCATGAAGCAGCGAACAGAACCAGTCCAATCCTCGTCTCTCGTTCCAACACCATGTCTTTTGAATCCATCTGGCCCGACGTTTACATCATCCAAACATTGGGTTGCTCTTTGCACTAGGACCTGGGCCGTGTCGCATTGATCTGTTCTGGGCCTGAAACCTGCCGCCACATTTTGGCCTATACCTGATCTTTCCATCTGCTTGGTGCTTGGATCGGTCAAACCTTGCTCATGGTTTAGGTAGATGAGCCTCAAATTTCCTCAGCACCCCAACCCTTCCTTGAATATACCTCAGCCTCACCTCGACATCACCCTGTACCCGTATACTTCAAATCTCGACTTAGCCTCGCCTCTGCTCATCTCTCCATTGTTTGCGTTGTCTACCATAAATTTTACAAGAAAATGTGTTATTAATGAAGTATTTAGTTGTATTCTTTGGTTTGTTTGCCCACCAGTAAGTAGTCGCTGGGCTTCACCAACACCATATTAAATCAGAAGCTGTCCACCTATCTCTACCTTTACCTCTTTAGCTCTTTAAAAATCTATTCTGCAACTTTTTTCTACCTTTATTTTCTTTATTGGTGTCGTCATCTTGGATACATGAGTCATGTTCCCCATCTATGCTCAACATAAATCCAACTGCATCTCAATGGCAACTCATCAGAAATATGAATGTAGTGATATGGGACCACAATAATGATGAAACTTCCAGTTTGAAACAATCAGACATGCTCATAACAGGACAAGAAACAATTTGTGATATGGACAGATGAAACCCTGTGCTCCACAGGGAAAGCAGGAACTTTCAATTGAGCTTAAACAATCTGGGAATCAGGCTGAGACTAATAGTCCTTAATGAGACCTTAATAATGTGGCTTCTTGGATTCTGTACATTTTCACTTTAATAAATGATGCAGAATTGTTTAATATAAATATATTGGGATGGAGCATCTGAGCCCTGTAATGAGGGGTATAGTGTGAAGATGCCTCCAGCTGCAAGCTATAATAGGAAACATTTGGAGGCAAGGTTGCTAAGACAGGAAGGGAATGATATTGGGATTGTTCACCACATGGATAAAAATGAGGTAGTGGATCCCCTTATCTGTTCAGCATTATTCCTTCAGCTGAATGAAAATTTGATTGATACTACAACAGACAATAGCACCATTCCATGACACACTGAAGGTCAAAATCTATTTCTGGGAGGGCCTTCTTGCCTGCTTTACTGATGGACTTTTATGACCATCATTGCATGCAACCAGATACCTTTATAATTGTAAGCTTCTTAGTTAATTGCATTGATCTGTTGTTTCCTCTTAGACAATTATGGATAGAAATTCTGCTTAGTTAAGTTCGTTTTTTTAAGGCAGTCTCACTGAAAATCAGTGTAACCTGCACAAATGGCTTTGAAATTCTTTAGGCAAGTTACACTCATTAAAGTGTTTTTTTTCCATAATCATTTGTGGTAGTTCAAAGAAAATCCCACTTAAAGCTAAACTGCTCAATGAAGCTGGACTTAACAAGTACCACCCCCACACCTCTGTTGCAGATTGAATCTAGTAGCATCTTGACATGTTATTTGCATTTATTTTGAGGTTTTTTTGATACCTTTGAATGTCTCTTTAGTAAATATTCTAAAAAGCTGACTGCCTTAACCCTATATATTTATGTCAATCTGTATTATTTAATAAAGGACATTTTAACTAATTTAAACTTAGATTCACTGAGCTGCAGTGTGAGCAATGTGATTAAGCATTTTATATGGTAAACTGATGTCCATTCATGTTAATCAAAGCAAAAGAAGACATATGGTGTGTTGGACTTCATTAGATGGAGGAATTGAGTTCTAGGACCATGAGGTAATGTTGTCGCTCTATTAAACACTGGTTTAGACAAAACTTGGACTATTGTGTTCATTTCAGATCTCCTCATCATGTGGACGCTTTAGGAAAGATGCAGAAGAGATTTACCAGGATGCTGCCTGGATCATAGAACGTGTCTTATAGAATAGGCTGAGAGCTAGGGCTTTTCTCTCAGGAGTGAAGGAGGATAAGAGGTGACTTGACAGAGGTATACAAAATGATAAGAGGCATAGATCGATTGGATAGCCAGAAACTTTTCCCCAAGGCAGAAATGGCAAATACAAGGTGGCATAATTTTAAGGTGATTGGAGGAAAGTACTGGGGGATGTCAGAGGTATGTTTTTTTTAATCTATGAAGCGGTAGCTATGTGAAACACCCTGCCAGGGGTGGTGGTAGAGGCAGATATATTAAAGGGACTTTAAAAAACTCTTAGATAGGTGCATGGATGATAGAAAAGAGGAGGGCTATGTGAGATGGAAGGGTTAGATGGTTCTTAGAGTAGGTCAAAAGATCGTTCAAAATAATGGGCTGAAGGACAGTGATATTCTGTTCTATGTTCCAAGATACCTTACAAATATACTATATGGAACATTAAAATGAATTTTAAAAATACTGCTGAATGATAATGATTCATGGTAAGTTTAGAGATTGTCCTTATGCCAATTAGTTTGCATGGAAACTCAGGAAAAAATGCACTCTCAAAAAACAGACACAATTTAGGGAACCCTTTATATCTGAATCCACCCAAAGCAGGGAACCAATGTCTGTTTAGCAATTATAAATAGATAACAGCCAAGAAGATATATATTTTTTTGTTTTAGTTCGTTTCAAGCTATAAGGAGCTCATGGTTTAGTTTGTAAGTACATTTTGTCTTTCACATTGTAAATGTCTGCTGCCTGATGCTGGATGCACCCCTCACATATGTGCTCCCATCATGCAAAGGAATTCCATAACGATACAGCTGATTAGAGAAGACCCCTATTTGCATTGAAAATGCATTTCATTGTATATGAGTCAACAGCAAAGGTCTCTTTTTCTACTGCCACTCTAAGCTATGCTTATTGTCAGAGTGACATCTGCACAATCTCCTCTTTTCCTGTCTTGTGGCATTGTGGAAGACCAGTTCCATATAAATCTGTTAGTTTATTTGGTTATAGACATTTACTTACACACTGAATCTCTCTTCTATTTTGTCGGCTACACTTGGTTAAAACTCAGGTTTTTCTTCTACATTGAGGAAATATGTGTATAAGTTATTTATAGGCTACCACAGGGTCCTATTCTCATGAACTGTTTATACTGCTTACAAGTCAGAAATCAGACAGACAGACATACTTTATTGATCCCGAGGGAAATTTGGTTTCGTTACAGCCGTGCCAACCAAGAATAGTGTAGAAGTATAGCAATATAAAGCCATAAATAATTAAATAATAATAAGTTAATCATGCCAAGTGGAAATAAGTCCAGGACCAGCCTATTGGCTCAGGGTGTCTGACACTCCGAGGGAGGAGTTGTAAAGTTTGATGGCCACAGACAGGAATGACTTCCTATGATGCTCAGTGTTACATCTCGGTGGAATGAGTCTCTGGCTGACTGTACTCCTGTGTCTAACCAGTACAATATAGAGTGGAAGGGAGTCATTGTCCAAGATGGCATGCAACTTGGACAGCATCCTCATTTCAGACACCACCATCAGAGAGTACAGTTGCACCCCCACAACATCACTGGCCTTACAAATTAGTTTGTCGATTCTGTCGGTGTCTGCTACCCTCAGCCTGCTGCCCCAGCACACAACAGCAAACATGATAGCACTGGCCACCACAGCCTCGTAGAACATCCTCAGCATGCAGCCTTGCCTTAAACTATGTTCCCCCATGGTAAAAGATGTCTGGACCTTCCTGTACCTAATAAAGTGGTCACTCAGTGTATGTTTGTGGTCTTCTGCTGCTGTAGCTCACCCACTTCCAGGTTTCAGAGATGCCCTTCTGCACACCTCTGTTGTAATGTGTGGTTATTTGAGCTACCGTCAGCTTGAACCAGTCTGGCCATTCTCCTGTGACCCCTCTTGTTCACAAGGCATTTTCACCAACATCACTGCCTCTTCTCTGTAAGTTCTTGGGACGGTTGTGCATGGAAATCCCAGGAGATGAACAGTTGTGAGATCCTCAAATCACTCTAACAGGCACCAACAACCATTCCATGGTCAAAGTCATTCAGATTGCATTTCTTCCACGTTCTGATATTTGGACTGAACCTCTTGACCGTGTCTGCATACTGTTGTGCATTGAGTTGCTGCCATATGATTGGCTGATTAGTTATTTGCATTAATGAGCAGGAATACTGATGCGTCTGCTGAATGTGTATTCTATAGTAGACCAAAGTAATAATAGGGAAAAACCTGAAATTGTCAAAAGACAGACAGGATCAGAAGAGTGAGAGACTCTGGAAGATGGCTTCACACCAAAACTTAACATGTAAAGTCATTAACCTGAAATAAACTGGAGTGTTATACTCAGTGTTCCATCAGCTTGCAAATTCCAGTAGTTTGCCCCAGCACATTAATAGGAACAGTCATATTTGAAATTCTGGATAGTTTTCAGAATTTTTATATCTTGGAATTTCTCTCTGGAAGTATGTTCTCTTCATCTTCAGCCCACTTGCAGTCTAATTTGTATAATGCTATGTTTGCACTTCTTCAGTCTACTCACCACATTCTTGCTGACAATTCTTTTTACAAGTGCTATTTGCATTTTTGTTTTTTTTTCATGGGATGCGGGCACAGCTGACAGCACCAGAATTTACTGCCTATTTTTAATTGCCCTTGAGAATTTGGTGGTAAGGAGGCATCTGTAACCACTGCAGCTTGTGTCGTGGATGTAAAGAGCTATTGGGTAGTAAAGAGACAATGACAGGAGGTTAGTGAAAATCTTACAAAAGGTAGTGGACTTGGTCCAGTTCATCATGGGTAAAGCCATCCCAATCATTGTGCACATTCTACATGAAACACTGCTGTAGAAAAGCAGCATCCACCTTCAGAGTTTGCCACCACCCACTTTTCTATAGATTGGCTGAGTATGCTCACAGGAAAATGCATTGCAGGGCTTTATATGGTGACATATATGTACCTTGATAATAAAATTTACTTTGAAAATTACTTTAATTCCAGGTCAGGGTCTGAGGAGGAACATGCAGATGGTGAAGGTTCCAAACATCTACTGAGCATGTTCTACCTGGGTGAAGATATAGTTTTGGGGAATTATATCAGATTAGCCCTGCAAAGGGCTATAGTGTGTTTTCCAGATGATATACAATTGATATAGTTGTTGAAGAAAGTGCAAAAATGAGTCTATCTATCAATTACAAAAAGACAGAATGTATGGTGATATCCAAAAAAAGGCGAATCCTATCTGCAGGCTGAGAATAAACAGGGAAGATATAAAACAAGTACAGAACTTTTGCTACTTAGGAAGCTGGGTGATATCAAATGGCAGGTGTGATATGGACATCAAAAGAAGAATAGGGATGGCAAAAAACACCTTTACGAGAATGAAGAATATACTGACCAATACTAAACTAGGCATGACAACCTGCCTCAGAGTACTGAAATGTTATGTTTATCCAGTTATGTCATATAGTTCAGAATGTTGGACAATATCTACTAACATGAAGAAACAAATTGAAGCAGCAGAGATGTGGTTTTTGAGGAGGATGCAAAGAATATCATGGACAAACCGAATATCTAACAAGGATGTCATGAACAGAGCAAGCACAAAAAGAGAAATAATGTCTGAGATCATGAAAAGGCAACATGACTTCATTGGACATATGATTAGGAAAGAGGGGTTGGAATGCACGGTAATTATGGGAAAGATTGCAGAGAAGACTTCATTCCTTAGAATGTTGAAAACCGAGGGGAGATTTGATAGAGGTATACAAAATTATGAGGGGTATGGAAAGGGTAAATGCAAGCAGGCTTTTTCTACTGAAGTTGGATGCGACTACAACTAGAGGTCATGGGATAAGTTTGAAAGGTGAAATGTGAGGGTGGACTTCTTCACTCAGAGAGCTGTGAGAGGGTGGAATGAGCTGCCTGTGCAAGTGGTGAATGCGAGCTCAATTTCAACGTTTAAGAGAAGTTTGGATGGGTACATGGATGGTAGGGGTATAGGGGGCCGTGGTCACTGTGCAGGTTGATGAGAATAGGCAATTTAAATGGTTCAGCACAGACTAGATGGGCCGAGGGGCCTGTTTCAGTATTATACTTTTCTATGATTCTATGACAGTAATTGTGTTAAATACAGTGTACTTAGCTCATCCCTTGTAGATGGTAGCACGAGTTGAGTAACTCACCGCAGAATAGCAAGCCTCTTACTCTTGTACAATTTATAACAAAGGTCCAGTTGAGGTTCTCATTAATGGGAACCCCTAATATTGTGATGTCATATATACTCCTTGATGGCAATGTAGTTAAATGTTATGGTGTGAAGGCTAAAATTTTGCTTGTTGGAGATGGACATTGCAAGGAATTTGTGTGATAACTTTTCTGGAGAAGGCACATCGCAGTTCCACGGCGATGGAATAATACATTTCCTGGCAGGATTGCATCTGACTTAGAGAAGAATTATCAGGTGGTGATGTGTTCCAAAATGCCTTCATTGCTTTTCCTTATGGTTGGCAGAGGTTGAAGGTTTGAAAATTCCTCTTGCTGAGTAACTGCAGTACATTATATTAACCACAGAGATGGAGGGGATAAACATTTAGGTGAAAGAGGTTCCCATCCAGTGGACTGCTTTGTCTTACTTGGTATCCACTTCCTCAAATGTTATTAAAGTGGCAAGAATCCAGATACAAGGAGTGCATTCCACACACTCCTGTCTTGGACCTTATTAAGCAACTCAACAAGCAGCCAAAGTATGAAGCCCACTTTGCCAACTGGAAAATATATATTCAATTATGTAAGCCTCATTTTTTAAAGCTACTTTTTAGTAGCAATAATAATAAAGCCACCAGATTGCCGTAAAAACCCATCTGGTTCACCCATGCCCTTGAGGGGAGAAAATCTGTCTTTCTTATTTGTTTTGGCCTGTCTATAATCCCAGATTGGCCAATCCGGTTGACTCTTCCTTGTTTTGGCCTGTCTATAATCACAGACTGGCCAATCAGTTTGACTCTTACTTATCTCAACCTTTCTAAAACCCCAAACCAGCCAATCTGGTTGCCTCGTCCCTTCAGAGACAATAAGGACTGGACAATAAATGCTGATATTGCCAACAATCTCCATAGGCAATGCGCAAACAAATTAAAAACACAAATGGTAAAAAAGCTTTGGAGTGTCAGGGGGGCGAGTTACACAAAACAGGATAGCTAGCCTCTGACCTGTTTTTGTAGCTATAATATTGATGTGGGAGGTCCACTTGTGTCTCTGGTCAATGCAATGAATCAAAGCAGTTGAAGATTGCCTCCTGTGATGGTGTGACTTTACTGAGGAGGCTGAAATGAATCAGTCACTCAGCCCTTCCAGATGAAGCTGATTGCAAGTGCTTAAACTTTGCTTTTTGAAATCTGCCAATAAATTTCATTTTTTATTCATGTCAAGATCTATGTGAACTGCAAATTTTGCAGTAATCTTCAAACCTTATAGGTATGCTTGGTCACAAAAGCCTACATACTCAGTGGTTCCTTTATTAGGTACAATTGTACATCTGCTCGTTAATGCAAATATCTAATCAGCCATTCATGAGGCAGCATCTGAATGCATAAAAGCATGCAGACATGGTCAAGAGGTCCAGTTGTTGTTCAGACCAAACACCAGAATGGGGAAGAAATGTGATCTAAGGGATTTTGAATGTGGAACGTTTGTTGGCGCCAAATAGGATGGTTTGAGTATCTCTGAAACTGCTTATCTCCTGGACTTTTCATGCACAATATTCTCTAGAGTTTACAGAGGGTGGTGCAAAAAACAGGAAAAAGCAAAAAGAAACATTCAGTGAGAGGGAATTCTGTGGGCAAAAACACCATGTCAATGAGTGAGGTAAGAAAAGAATGGCCAGACTGCTTCAAGCTGGTAGGAAGGTGACAGTCACTCAAATAACCACGCGTTACAACAGTAGTGTGCAGAAGAGCATCTCTAAATGCACAACATGTCAAACCTTGAAGTGGATGGACTACAGCAGCAGTAGAAAGTACGCTCAATGGCTATTTTATCCACTTCAGGAGGTACTTAATCAGTTGGTCATTGAGTGTATAAAGATTTGACCTTTTGTGGCGCACAGTCATTACTGATACCTACAAATCATATTTGTGAATTATGCTAACATGTGAAGTAAATGGCTGGTCATCCAAAGGCCTCAATCATTGTGAAGAGTCTTGAATTCAAAAACAGGTGTTTGAATTCAAGTAATTGAATAGACTTGACATTTAAGAATGCAGAAGCTTATTCAAACATTCAAAGTCCATTTATTATCAAAGTATGTATGCGATATACAATCCGGCAATTCATCTTAGACCATAAGACAATAAGACATAGGAGCAGAATTAGGCCATCTGGCCCATCGAGTCTGCTCCGCCATTCAATCATGGCTGATGCTTTTTAAATCAATCCTAGTTCCTGAACTTCTCCCCATAACTTTTGATGCCATGTCCAATCAAGAACCTATCAATCTCTGCCTTAAAAACAGCCAATGACCTGGCCTCCACAGCTATATATGGCAACAAATTCCACAAATTCACCACCCATTGGTTAAAGAAATTTCTTTGCATCTGTTTTGAAAGAGCGCTCCTTTATCCTGAGGGTGTGCCCTCTTGCCCTAGACTCTACCACCATGGGAAACATCCTTTCAATAACTACTCTGTCTAGGCCTTTCAGCAGTTGAAAGATTTCAGTGAGATCCCCCTCATCCTTCAGAATCCAACAAGCACAGATCCAGAGCCATCAAATGTTACTCATATGATAACCCTTTCATTCCTGGAATCATCCTTGTGAACCTCCTCCGGACCCTCTCCAGTGCCAGCACATCTTTTCTAAGATGAGGGGCCCAAAAATGTTCACAGTACTCAAGGTGAGGCCTCACCAGAGTCTTATAAAGCCTCCTTGCTCTTGTAATCTAGACATCTTGAAATGAATGCTAGCATGGCATTTGCCTTCCTCACCACCGATTCAACCTGCAAGTTAACCTTCAGAGTCTTCTGCACAAGGTCTCCCAAGTGCCACTGCATCTCAGATTTCTGGATTGTCTCCCCGTTTAGAAAAAAGCCCACACATTTATTTCTACTACCAAAGTGCATGACCATATATTTTCCAACCTTGTATTTCATTTGCCACTTTCTTGACCATTCTTGTAATCTGCCTAAGTCCTTCTGCATCCTATCTGTTTCCTACACTACCTGCCCCTCCACCAATCTTTGTATCATCTGCAAACTTGGCCACAAGGCCATCTATTCCATCATCTAAATCATTGATATACAGCATAAAAAGAAGTGGTCTCAACACCGAACCCTGCGGAACACCACTAGTCACTGGCAGACAACCAGAAAAGGATCCTATTATTCCCACTCACTGCCTCCTGCCAAACAGCCAATTCTCTAACCATGTTAGCAACTTCCCATGGGCTCTTAACATGGTAAGCAGCCTCATGTATGGCACCTTGTCAAAGGCCTTCTGAACCTCCAAGTATACAACATCCATTGCATCCCCTTTATCTACTCTATTTGTAATGTCCTCAAAGAATTCCAACAGGTTCCTCAGACAGGATTTTCCCAGAAGGAAACCATGCTGACTTTGTATTATCTTGTCCTGTGTCACCAAATACTCCATCACGTCATCTTTAACAATTGTCTCTAACATCTTCCCAACTACTGAGGTCAGGCTAACTGGTCTATAATTTCCTTTCTGCTGCCTTCCTCCTTTCTTAAAGAGTGTAGTTACATTTTCAATTTTCCAGCCCTCTGGCACCATGCCGGAGTCCAATGTTTTCTGAAAGATCATTTATAATACCACCACAATCTCTGACGCTACCTCTTTCAGAACCCTAGGGTGCAGTTCCTCTGGTCTGGGTGACTTATGTAACTTTAGGTCTCTCAGCTTTTTGAGCACCTTCTCTCTTGTAACAATAACTGCACCCTCTTTTCCTTCACACACTACAACATCAGGCAAGCTGCCAGTGTCTTCCACAGTGAAGACGGAGACAAAATGCTCATTCAGTTCATCAGCCATCTCCTTGTCCACCATTATTATTTCTCCTGCCACATTTTCTAGCGGTCCTATATCATTTGTCTTTTATTTTTAACACACTTGAAAATCTTTTACTATCCTTTTTGATATTATTTGCTAGTTTCCTTTCATATTTCATCTTTTCCCTTCAAATGATTTTTTAGTTGCTCTCTGTAGGTTTTTAAAATCTTCCCAATCCTCTGTCTTCCCACTAATTTTTGCTTTGTTGTATGCCGTTTCTTTTGCTTTTACAATAGCTTTGACTTCCCTTGTCAGGCACGGTTGTACTATTTTACCATTTGAGTATTTCTTCACTTTTGGAATACATATTCATCATTTTCCCCAGAAACGCTGCTCTGCTGATAGCGGCTCCTTCCAGTTTACTTTGACCAACTCCTCTCTTCCCACAGACAGCCACAAAACATAGAAGCATGAGACCAACCTGTTCAATTAAATACTTCAGCCCCCTCCCCACCCCCATGTGCATATGGCAGCAAGAAAAATGAATGAAAACACAGTGTATAAAACCCGACATCAAAAGGCATATTTCAGTTCAGCTCAGTGTTCATTATCTGCAGGCTTATATCTACTGAGGTGAACTACTGAGTTCCTCCGACAGCTTTTCACTCCACATCCCAGCATCTGCAACCTCTTGTATCCTTCAGACCACAAAATGGGCAGATGGCTGTCAGAACCACTGTGGCTTATTAACATCCTTAGAAGATGAAATCTGCTGCTCTGGCTCAATGTAGTCCATATGTGACACCCTGCCAACCGGTGCGATGAGTGTATACCAACCTGCTCACTCCAGGAGCATTTGGGTGTTGGTGACAATGACCACATTTGTGAATGAAGAACAAAATCAGGTTGGAAGCATCTTCAGAATGACCTTGGCAATGAGCTACTGGATGAATAAAAATGATGCTTGTTTGAATATGCTTCTCTGTGAAATACTATTGGATACTTAATACCTAAATAGAGAATCATTAATGCAGTCACCCAAATTGGAATGAACTTGAGTGATGCTGTGAAGTATCAACATACACTTTGCCAGCTAAATTTATCAGCTGCAGTTTATCTCGCACCATAAATATCTAAGCTGGTACTCCAGAGCATCACTCCAGTGCATTCCAAGCTCCGTGGATTAGCGAACCAGTGCCAGTGTCTCCTCTGCATTGAGGACATGGCTGCACTCAATAGGTGCCATTGGGCAGGTCATGTAGCTGGCATAACCAGCACCAGACTCCTGAGCCAGGTTCTCCCTTCTGTCACAGGAAGAGATTACCAGGGAGACAGAGGAAAACAATTCAAGGATATTCTTGATGAATTTATTCTTGGGAATCCTTGGCCCATTATCGCTCACAGTGGAGAAGGATTTAGCATAAAGTCAAAGTGGACTTCATTGTCATATGCACAAATATGTGTATGCACAAGTGCAACAAAATTCTTAGCAAGACAGAATAATCACAAGAAAATATATATTGAACATAAATTACAGAACATTGTGCAAGAAGTGACACGGTTAGAATAAGCAACGACAAAATAATGCTGTAGGAACTCAGCAGATCAGGCAGCGTCTATGGAAATGAATTAAAAAGTCAATGTTTCGGACTAAGACCCTTCCTCAGGACTGGAAAGGAAGCGGAAGCAGTCAGAATAAAAAGGTGGGGTAGGAGAAAGATGATAGCTAGAAGGTGAAAGGTGAAGCCAGATGGGTAGGAAAGATAAAGGGCTGGAGAAGAAGGAATCTGATAGGAGAGGAGAAAGGGAAGCAGGAGGGGACCCAGGGGGAGCTGATAGCAGGTGAAAAGAGAAAGAAAGTTCACCATAAGTGGAAAGTGTTCAAAGTTGTCGCCATTGTCATAGTGTTGTTATATTGAGAGTTATGCCCCTTGGTTGAAGGACAGTAAGTGTTCTTTATTTGCTGTTGTGGAAAATTAAACTCCTGTACCTCCTGCCTGATGGCAGCTGTGAGAAGATGGCATGGCCCTAATGGTGGAGATCTTTGATGATGGATGTTGCCTTCTGGGGGTAGCACTTCCTATAGATACTACCAATGGGGATGAGGGATGTGTCAGTGATGTATTGGGCTGAGTCCAGTTTTCCCTGTAGATCTTATAGTTCTTCACATTCGAATTGCCATATCATTAGTAATGCAACCAGTCAAGATACTTCCAGCAATCATTTGTAGAAGTTTGTGATCAGGACTCGGTGACATGCTTAGGCTTCTAAAACTGTAACAATACTAGTGTGCATTCCTTGTAATTGCACCTATGTACTGGGCCCAGAACAGGTCATTGGAAGTATTACTGCTCAGGAAGTTAAAGCAGCTGACCCTCTGCACTGTAGTATTCAGATAGGAATGAAAAATTTGAAGCCATGCAAAGAGACCACAAAGGAAGTCAGTAAAGACTGCAGAAGGTGCACATCACTTTTCACAATACCCACCCTCTTGCCCTACTGGGCAACCACTTTTCCCCGTCATTCTGACATTGACCCCATAAAGCACCTCAAACTAATAAAACCACAATGGAAGTAGGACTTCCTTGATTTCATGAGATTGTCAAAGAAACAAGTATGAGGGAGTTCTGCACTCTCCATTGTTGGAGATATATTCAGTTGGGTTGAGTTGCTCTCCAGTCTTGGCAACTCACTGTCTGAGGAGATATCTTCAGCGCACTATTAATTATTTCATACAGTCATTTGGATGAAGCATTAATTTCTGTTTGCCCTCTTGGGGAACATAAAAGATACAACCACACCCTTCGAAGAACATCAGATAAGTTATCCCTGTTATTGATTTATCCCACAGTTAACATTAAAGAAACAGATTATTTTGTCATTAAATTGCTGCTTGTGGCATCTTACTATACACATACTGTTTTTTGCATTTCACACATTATAACAATGACTGCATTTCCGAAGCTGTAAAGTGCTTTGAGACCGAGGTACAAATGAACGTACAAATGAAGGACAAAAATTTATTTGGAGAAGTCGGTAATTTTCTGTCTGAGAAATATTGTAAGATCATTATTACAGTGTGTTATAGCTGCGGTGTTTCTTATTACCAGTAATAATATTAAATTCAAATAAATTATAAAAATGTGTACTCTGTCACTGAAGTCTATTACACTTCTCTGCTAGTTTTGCAGAAAAGGAAAAGACTAATTTGAGGACCAATGATGTAAAAAGGTGAGATACAATTGGATTTTCCAACTAAGCACATTGTAATGCCACAAAGCCCTTTACAGAAATGATTACTTTTCAAAATGTACCAACTATCTGAGCAATCATGGAAGTTATTTAGTGCCAGGGGACAAATAGCGATGGAATGAATGACCGATCAACTTGTTTCTGTTGCTGATGCCTGAGAGGGAGACATTGGTAAGGAGCGAATACTTGTCAACAGCTCTTCAAGTATCTTAAATATCCTCAAGGAGTGCAGTCTTTGAAAGGCTGTGTCCATCATTAAGGACCCCCACCACCCAGGACATGTCCTCTTCTCATTGCTAGCATCAGGAAGGAGGTACAGAAGCCTGAAGGCACACATTCAGTGATTCAGGAGCAGCTTCTTCCCCTCTGCCATTGCTTTCTGAATGGACATTAAACCCAAGACCATAACTCACTACTTTATTTTATTTCTGTTTTTTGCACTACTTATTTCATTTAACTATTTAATATACATATATATATTTATTGTAATTCAGTTTTATCTCTATAATTATCATGTATTGTACAGCTGTCGCTGAACAACAAATTTCCATGACATATGTGGGTGATATTAAACCTGATACTGACTCTGATTCTTCCTCTTGCAGCTGTGACCTCCCTCACCACCAGAATCTCTAGTTAGTATTTGATCCAGAGGGTAAGCCATCACATTGGCAGAGCTGAGACATTTGAGAGTGCAGGTGCTGGAGTGTGGAGCAACAAACAATGTGCTGGAAGAACTCAGCGGGCCAGGCAGCATCTGAGGCAGGAAAAGGAATATCAATGCTCCGGGTTGATCCCCTACACCAGGCATTTCAGCTTAGAAAATGTGTCCTGTTGCATTTCAAACCTGCAGCAGTCTGACTGCAAGTGAAGAGAGAAGCAAGAACAAATTAGCACAGCAGGCAGAGTGTCTGATTTACAGTGACAGAAGTCAAGGTAAAATTTATTATCAAAATATGTATACATAACCATCTACAATCTTGAAATTAATTGTCAAAATCAAAGTAAATTTATTATCAAAGTACCATAAACACAATAAATTCTGCAGATGCTGGAAATCCAAAGCAACACACACACAATGCTGGAGGAACTCAGCAGGTCAGGCATCATCTATGGAAATGAATAAACAGTCAATTCTTTGGACTGACCATACTGTATGCTAACTTGAGATACACTTCCTCGAAGGCATTTACAAAGAACTAAAGAAATACAATGGAATATTTTGTATTCCGTAACTATAACCAATAAGCAACCATTGTGCCAAAGAAGAGAAATTGTGCAAATAAGAATAAGTAATACTGAGAACAAGAGTTGTGGAGACCTTGAGAGTGAGAATCTGTTCAGAGCTGTCGTGAATGAAGTCATCCATGCTGGTTCAGGAACCTGATAGTGGTAGAGTAATAACTGTTCCTGAACCTGAAGTTGTGGGACCAAAGTCTTCAGTTCCTCAAATTTGATGGCAGTGCCAAGAAGAGAATATGGCCTGGATGGTGGGGGTTCCTTGAAGATGGAAGCGTCATTTCTGTGGCAGTGCTCTATGCAAATGTGCTTAATGATAGGGAAGAGGGCTTTGCCTGGGATGGAATGGGCTGTATCCACCACGTCCGGTATACTTCTCTGTTTCTGGGTATGATGCAAATAGTTAGGATACCCTCCACTGTGCTTCTATAGAAGTTTGTCAAAGTTTTTGGTGACATACAAACTCTACGCACCCTCTAAAAAGTAGAGGTGCTGAAGGAATTAAGTGTTATAATACAAAGAATTCTAGGGTATTAGTTCATTATTTATAACAGGCAATGGATTAAGTATGGGTGTGATGGAGAATTAATGTAGCAGTCAACAGGAATCTCGGCGTTCCCCTTGCTGACAAAAAGCAAACTTGCTCCACAAAGCTGAAATCTGACCTGTGTCTGAGTCTCTCGATTGCAGAGGAAGTGCAGGTGCTGGAACCTTTGCAGTTGTCCGGGAAATACCAAAAGAGATTGAGTGTTAGGTGGAGATAGGAATGCATCTGGAGTTGCAAAGTAAATTAACCCTGCACACTGCTGAAAGGAGAGAAGTGGAGGAGATGTGGCTAGAGTGGAATCTTGTATTGAGCAGAAGCCACGATACACCTTCAGACTAATGGAATGGTGGAATACTGTTGACTAGTCTCTTAAAGGATTCTCCTGGGACTGGTATGGATTAGCATACTAACTATTGTGGTACTTTTGTTTCTGCCATTAAGGACTTATTAGGCACCAATTAATGGTGAGATGTGCAAATTTACTCATGCTTGCTTTACAGCGCATTAACTGTAATGGCTAGAAAGCTGTCTTGAGATGCTGTAGTGAGACTAACTTTGCTGAATCTCTATTAAAATAGGAAATCCTTAATGTGATGAGAAAATACTTTTTTTTTGTCTCTGTGATAATTTTGCCGGACCTTCCAGAATCAGAATCAGAATCAGAATTACGTTTAATAGCACCAGCAGACGTCATGAAATTTGTTAACTTTGCAGCGGCAGTACAATGCAATACATGATAAATATTGAAAAATGTCTGAGTTACAGTAAGTATATATATGCATATCAAATAGTTGAATTAAATAAGTAGGGCAAAACAGAAATTAAAAAAAAATAGTGATGTAGTGTTCATGGGTTTAAAGTCCATTTAGAAATCAGATGACAGAGGGGAAGAGCTGTTCCTGAATCACTGAGTGTGTGCCTTCCCACATCTGTACCTCCTCCCCGATCATAACTGAGAAGTTGGCAGGTCCTGGGTGGTGGTGGGTCCTTAATGATGGGCATCACCTGTGTGAGGCACTGCTTCTTGAAGTTGTCTTGGGCATTACGGAGGCTAGTACCCATGATGGAGCTACAGCTTACATTGATCCTGTGCAGTACACACTCTAGACAGTGAGGCAGCCAGTCAGAATTCTCTCCACAGTACATCTGTAGAAATTTTTGAATGATTTAGATGATAAATCAAATCTCTTCAAACTCGTAATGAAATTTAGCCACTGTTTTACCTCCTTTATAACTGCATCCATATGTTGGGGCCAGGTTAGATCCTCAAAGATATTGATACACAAGCTAATGAAATTGCTCACTCTTTCAGTGCATACTGGATATATCAGAGGAAGACAAAGATGAGAACAATTGAAGTAGTGGAATTGTACTTGGTCGGAATGAATCTGAGCACATAGGAAGAGGTGTAGGATGTTTTATTCAGCGCAAGCCTTGAAAGTGATTGTAAACTCATTGACAAGCAATAGGCAAAGTGATTCCATCTTAGGAAGGAAGCCAATTTTAAATTATCACGTTCAATGATGAAACAAAGGTGCAGCATCTACACATTGCCGCTTGTAATACTAGATGAGGTGAGAACACATGTCTGATTTTTCTTTGGCACCTGCCAGGCAATGGCAGAGGTCTTGGTAAAATTCAATCCATCTGGAACTCTGCACTGCATTACCCAGGCCACAGTTGAGCTGCTCCAATATTCTGGTGAATACTCCAATCTAGAAGTAGCAGCACAGGAGGCTCACAATGTTGTGTGAAGAGTGTTCCTTTCCAAAGATAGGGGAGATCATTGATTCCACCAACATGGTAACTGAACCGTCTGTGCACATCTTCATGAATTGCACCAGTTAAAAGATACGTTTCAATGGATATCCAGATAGATTGCGAACACTTTCATGAATAATATATGAGAGTTTGGGGATTAATGATGATGTTCATACCTTGAGGGGGAATCATGTGCCTTCCTTTTGTTGAAAGGTATCGATAAGCTGAATAGTATGTGTACCACTGCACTCTGATCTTTTCAATCTGCTTTGCCTGCATGGTGTTCTGTGAGACAGAACAGTCCTCCTGTGGTGCTCCTTGTGATGTAGTTGGCTGTCTATCTTGGCATCTTACGGACCCCAGATGGTCCTGTTTGTGCAGTGATCTGGCTGTAAGGCCTGGTCGCTTTTGCAATTTTCTCTTGACACTTTTCCAAAGCGGTACTTGGAGAACTGGAGAGCTGTCTACTACCTTCTGTACCTCTGTTGAGTCTCCATGCTGAATCCTCACTGTGTTAAGTACCTTACTGAAGTCTAGCGGAGCGCCTGCTGCATTTTCTTGGTATCCTTTTCTCAGAAAACTCCAGAGCCTATCAGCAAACATTACTGCTTTAAAGAGCATGGGCAAAACCAGGACAAAGTGTCTCACCTGGTTTGTACTTTTGCCAGTACTCTAAACATTTAATCATTAGTTAAGCATTTGTAAGCGTTCTTAAAGGAGTGATACATCAAGAAGATGACATCTATCATTAAGGACTACCATCACCCAGTATGTGTGTATTTAATATTTAACTAATATTCAGGTAATCTTCAATATCTATACATTGTTTGATTAAGCATTCTTGTTCATGTAAATAAATCATTATGGGTTATATGTATAAATATGTGAATTGCACATGTCATGATACGCTTAAAGTAAAACTCAAAGTTAGACCTGCCTTTCAGACTCCCACATCTTCCTTTGAATTAGTTTGGTGTTTTGAAGTTATAAAGCATCACCCAGGACGAGCCCTCTTCTCATTCGTACCATCAGGAAGGAGGCACAAGAGTCTAAAGTCACGCACTCTGATTCAGGAACAGCAGCTTCCCCTCTGCCATCCAGTTTCTTAACAGATATTGAACCCATGACAGTACCTGACTACTTTCTTTTTCTCTTTGTGCACTATTACTTCAATTTAACTCTTTAAAACATATATATACTTACTGTAATTTACTTTTTTTATTATTATTATGTATTGCAATGTACTGCTGCTGCAAAAACAATGAATTTCACAACACGTGCCAGTGATACTAAACCTAATTCTGGTTCTATTTCATTGCCCCACTGACACAATGTAGCTGCAGGATACATCACTTCTAAAGTGCGATTTAAAGTTTTTTAAACATCTTCCAAAGCCCCAAATTCTATCAGAAGGAAGAACAAGCATTGAATGTAATTAAATATATCATCACTTTTGATGATCTATCCATGTCATCGATTATTCTATCTAGAAAAAAAAATCACCGTTCCTTAACACATGAACTCCCACCTGATAGTACAATGGGGTGCCATTTCCAGAAGGTCTGCAGTAGTTCAGTATTATTTAAGATTCAAGATTCTTTAGTGTCATTTCCAATACACATGTGTAAAGGAGAATAAAATAATTGTTACTCTGTATCCAGTGCAGCATTAAACAACGCAATAAAATAAAGAATGCAATAAAAAAATCACAATAAATCTAAACATGTAAGATAGCTACATACATTGATTGTACGTCTATAAAGTGAAACTAGTCATAGGACTGTCTGTACTTAATGTGACTGACAGGAAATTATAAAGTAGTGGTGGCGATGTTTTGTGAGGTGGATTAGTAGGTGGAGAAGTTGGTCAGCCTTACAACCTGGGGGAAATAACTGTTTTTGAGCCTGGTGGTCCTGGTATGAATAATACATGGCCTCTTCCCTAATGAGTGTGGACCAAACAGTCCATCAGCAGGGAGGGAGGGATCCTTCATGATGTTGCTGGCCTTTCACTACATGCGTCCTTGATGCTAGGCTGGTGCTAGTCATGGGCAGTTTTGAATACCTGTTAGAGAACTTTTCCGTCTGCCGCAGCACAGTTTCCATACCAAGCAGCGATGTAGCATGTTATGTTGCTCTCTGCTGTAGAACGTCGTAACGTTGATGTACATAGTCTAGGTGTTTCTGTACACAAGGTGACTGACAGGAAATGAAGAAGTAGTGCTGGTGGTTTCTCAGAACAGAGAGGCATTGGTGAGCTTTCTTAATTATACAGACTGTGCTCTGGGACCATAGAGATTGTACGAGATGTGCACTCCCAGAAACTGCTTGCAGTTTCCACTGCTATGCAGCCAGTAAAAAGAGAGATACAAGTTCTCCTGAAGTTGATAATCCTTTGTCTTGTTGACATTGAGGAAGAGGTTATTTGCCTGAAAGTATCTTTCCATCACTTTCTCAAGGTCATTTAGCAATGGGCAATAAGTGCTGGCCTTGGTCATGCCCTTGATGTCCACATTCTATAAATAGACAAGAAAACAAATCAAAAAGTTTATCCATTTTAGTGTCTCTGCCAGGCTGGTGATGCTCTTTTAAGGAGAACTTAACTCCTATAATATTGAATATGATGACTAGGCTGGGCTATGATTATGCACTTCAGTAAAATAAATTCAGATAGATTAAATAATAATTGAAATTAAGAAAGGTTTTATGATCCTAAATAATTTCACTTGTGCTTTATTGAGTCGAAGAGGAAAGAAATAGATAAACATATTATTTTAGTTAGACTAGGGGTTCCCCACTTTTTTAGTGCCATGAACAAATACCATTAAACAAGTGGTCCTTGCAGCCCAGGTTGGGAACCCCAGAGCTAGACACTCCCCATCCTCACTTTCTATTGCAATGCACTGTGAACACATTAAGCTACTTTTTAAAATGCTGTTCAAGTTGTAAATACATGTGGGTGTTTATATACAGTATTTATGTTCATTATATTCCATATCCATACTTTAGCCTCTTATTTTTTACATAATTCTTCTGTATTTATAATTCTTGAACATTGTTTTTCATTTCCTGTCTTGTAAACACACTACAGCAAATTCCTAATACATGTAAATCAGGGGTTCCCAACCATTTTATGCCATGGACCAAGGCCGTTAAGCAAGAGATCTGTGAACCCCAAGCTGGGAACCACTGATATAAAGTTATATGGTGAATAAAGTTAACCCTTGCTCCTTGACACAAGAGATTCTGTAGATGCTGGAAATCCAGAGCAACACATACAAACTGCTGGAGGAACTCAGCGGGTCAGGCAGCATCTATGGAAGTCAACATTTCGGGCTGAGACCCTGCTTCAGGACTGAGAAGGAAGTGGGGAGAAGCCAGAATAAGAAGGTGAGGGGAGAAGGAGGAATACAACTAGAGGGTGGTAGGTGAAGCTAGGTGGATGCGGGAGTAAGTAAGTAGTAGGGAGGTGATAGGTAGAAAAGATAAAAGGCCGAAAGGAGGAAATCTGGTGGAGAGGAGAGTGAACCATGGGAGAAAGGGAAGGAAGAGGGGCACCAGGGGGTGATGGGAGGGTAGGGGAGAAGTGAGAGGAGATTCAGAGTGGAGAATGGAAGAAGAGGGAAGAAGGAGGGGAAAAATTACCAGAAGTTAGAGAAATAAATTTTCATACCATAAAATTGGAGTCTACCCAGGCAAAATATGAGGAGCTGCTCCTCTAATCTCAGAGTGGCCTCATTGTGGTAGAAGGGGACGCCATGAACTGACATGTTGGAATGGGGATTGGAATTGAAATGGGTGGCCACTGGGAAATCTTGTGTTTTGTGGATGTAATGAAGGTGTTCAACAAAGCGGTCCCCTAATCTATTGGGATCTCACCAATGTGGAGGAAGCTGCATCGGGAGCACTGAATACAGTGGACAACCCCAACAGATTCACAGGTGAGGTGTTGCCTCACGTGGAAGGACTGTTTAGGGCCCTGAATGGAAGTGAGGGAGGAGGTGCATGGGCAAGTGTAGCACTTCTTCCACTGGTAGCATTAAGTGGCAGGAAAGAGATTAGTGTGGAGCGATGAATTGACCAGGGAATCATGGAAAGGAGTGACCCCTGTGGAAAACAGAGAATAAGGAGAAAGTAAGGATGTGTTTGGTGGGAGGATTCAATTAAAGATGGCAGAAGATGTGGAGAATGATATGCCTGATGCACCATCAATAAATCTCGGAGACGTGAGGCGAGATATAGGCTTTTATTCACTGGAAGAGAGCAGTCAGCAGCAAGAGACCACCATACAACATCCTGGAGACTGAAGGAGGAGCAGTGCCTCCAATCGCCTTTATACAGGGGTCTGTGGGAGGAGCCACAGGAGCAGTCAGCGGTGGGGGGGGGGAACGTGTCCAGACAGGTATGTGTAGTTCACCACAATGCCACATGCAGAGGCTCCTGGAATGGTTGGTGAGAGCAAGAGGAAGTCTATCCCTAGCAGGATGATGGGATGAGGGTGGATGCTAGTATGCTGGGATAGTTTGAAATTAAGAAGGAAGTAGAGCCATTCTTCCAAAAAGCATTAAATTGGATAAATGCCAAGGGCCTGATGGCATCTATCTCCCAGAAAATTGAAAGAGTTGTGTAAGGAGATTACTGGGCGTTGACAAATATTCCTGATCCATAATTCAATATATGACTAAGGGGCTTGTTGTACGGGGAGGGCTTCAGATTGATGCAACTTCAGGACTCATGGGACCTGTACAAACAAAACAATTTGCATCTGACCTGGAGAGGAGCCAAGATCCTTGCAGGGATGTTTGCTAGTGCATGTGGAAAAGTTTAAACTAGAGTGGCAGGAGAATGCAGTTCACCAGACTTTAGCTTCCTCAGTATTGATAGGACCTTCCTTCATGCAGGACACTGAGATGGGCTTGGATTTCTTCAATGCATCTAAAAGGGATTCATAAACCATATATGGAGAACCCAACAAGGTGAGAGAACATACTAGACCTTGTTCTGTGAACTGAGGCAGGCCATGTGACAGATCTGGTGGTAGTAAACATTTTGGGAATAGTGATATCCACTCATTATAATTACGAGTAAGGATTAAATTGGATCTTGTGGAAATTATGAAAGGATAAGACAGAATCCAAGGGGCATGGAATTGTAACAGTTATTGTCTGACATGTTCAAAGTTCAAAGTACATTTATTATCAAAGAATGCATACATTATACAACCTTGAGATTTGTCTCCTCACAGGCAGACACAAAATAAAGAAACCCAAAGGAGCCCATTTAAAAAACACCCAGTGCAGAAAAAAGCATTTTGTGCAAATACTATTAGTAAGTAAATAGCATTCAGAACTGAAGTTTTATGAAATTGAGTCCACAGACACGTAGGCAGGCATCACTGTAGCTACACTGCAAGCCACTGCTCAGTACAGTGTAGAGCAGAGCCAAGTAAACATTGCAGAGTAGTAAGCAGAACTGGCCTGTCCCTCGCCTTCAGCCCTGACACCCTGACCTTATCAATCTAGCCTGGAGCTTGAATCGATCAATCCTCGGGTCTTTCCTCGTTCTGGGAGATGGGCCCTGGCTCCGCTTCAGTACTACCTTGCCTCCGCTTGACTGATGAGAATTCAGGATCAGCATCTTCTGTTGAGGAGTAAAGACAAGGACACTAATGTAAGGGAACCTCGGATGCTTCGAGAGTTCCTAAATTTCACCAGGAAGAGAAAAGAAGCATATGTATGGTTTGGGAAGCTAAAATAAAAGTGGGCCTTTGTAGCAGGAAAGTACTCAAGTGGGTGCTTAGGAAGCCAAATGAGGCTAGAAAATATCCTTGGCCAGTAGGATCAAGGAGAATCCCAAGGAATTTTATACCAATATCAAGAAAAAGAAGATAATTAAGGTGAGGGTAGATCCACTCAGTGACAAAGGAAAGAATCTATACTTGGCATCAGAGCACAAAATGAATACTTTGCATTGGTATTTACTGGGGAAAGGAGTTGGAGGAAATTAAAAGAGAATGAAGCATGTCAATATGCTGAGACAGTTTGAGATTAAGGAGAAAGTAGTGCTGGTCTTCTGAAAAGTATTAAAGTGGATAAATCCCCAGGAATTGATGGCATGCAATATATCCCAGAACACTGAAGGAAGTAAGTCAGGGGATTGCTGGAGCTGTGGCAAAGATTTTTGTATCCTCACCAGCAACAACCAAAATCCTGGAGGACTGTATAGTAGTAAACATTGTGGCTTTGTTCAAGAAAGGAAATAGAAATAATCTAGGTTATTATAGGCCAGGGAGCCTCACATCACTGGCAGTAAGGGTCAGGTTTATATGCATTTGGAAAGGTATGGTCTTCTTAGGGACAGTCAGCATGGCTATGTGCAGAGCAGGTCATGTCTTACAAACCTAATAGATTTTTCTGAAGAGGTAACAAAGCTGCTTGATGAGAATAAGACCGCTGAGGTAATCAAATGCTTACTAAATTCCGTATAAATAACATCAGTTGTCTTATTCTCATCAAGCACCTTTGTCACTTCCTCAAAAATATCTGCCTTGTGGGCAGAATGGCCTATCCACTGCTGTACTGGATACTGTTCTATGTTCTATGGATTATCAACTGAACAGTCATGAAGAATTTCTTCCAAGAAATGTAGTATTATGAAATGGATGATTTACTGATGATGCCAATTACCATATGACTTTCTGCAGATTCAAGGGTTCTTCTCATATAACCTGCAGTTACAATGGCTCTAGTTAGCACTCTGTCTACAAGGATACGGCGTCTATTTGTTTCTCCCTTTCAGAACCGATCCTGTGGGGTTGTGATTTTTAATTTACTGTAGACTATGACATGGTGAGACATCTTCTCAGTAAAAACCATCCTCCTATCAGCAACTCTGTGCTTTCCAAGCCACATGGACAGAATCATTGAAACTTTGCCTACCAGAGCCAAAGAAATCTGACAACTGAAACCCAAGGGTCATCTCATTTAAATGAGGTTGATGGAATCAGAGTAGGGTTCTACCAAAAGTGGTTGTGGAGCTGTTCAGGATTGTTCATTAAATATTTTTGGAGGATCTTGTGTTTGGGAAGGGGTGGTTCCAAAAGGGGAACCTAACCTTTCTTTGTGTAACTTGAAGAAAACCACTAGGTAGATGACTAGATGATCCTCTACCGAAAGGGGCATGCTCACTAATGGTTAAAACAAATCACACTCTGCATATTTAGAATCAGAATCAGGTTTAATATCACCAGTGTGTGTCATGAAATTTGTTAATTTTTCAGCAGTAGCACCATGCAGTACATCATAAATATATGTAATGCCCCGGTTAAGATTTTTACTGCTAATGCTGTAGGGTATTTCATTTAGTAGCTCTCTGTAAAAGTAGTGTGTTCTGCCGATAGAGTGTTTTGGTTTCAGCTAAAGATAAGGGGCTATGATGTTCAACTTAGGAATGCTGTGTCATCCAGGATGGTGGAATTGGGAGAAGGTCCTAGCTGGGCGGGGAGAGATTTGTGACAGACACTGGTGAGGTTCATGCTCTTTTGGCAGGAGATGCAGAGAAGAGATGATCTGGAGAGACAGCCATAACATTCGATCCTACAGGAAGATGGGAATGCAAGGAGTGCTTCGTGAGACAGAGGAGTCCAAGAGGGAAAGTTCTGCAAGTGATTGATGATGAGAATTCAAGGCCGTAACATTTATACCAAGCTTTTGGGCAATACAAGCTCCAACGAGGTGCACATTTAGACTGGCTTAATTGCAGTAGGCCTTTTCTCTTTTTTTTCCTTTTTTTTCTGTTTTGTTTTCTTAATAATTGTTTGATAAAGCTGAGATTAGTAAATTGTATGCTGTGTTCGATCTGTTATTTCTTGCCGAATGATACATATGTATGGGCAGTATTTACACAGAATTCGTTCAAATTGGGATTCCATTAATTGAAACATCCCAACTTCTCTGATTGGTTGAACCCAAATCATGCCAACCCTGTGTGTATATTGTTTGTGAAAAGTGGCCTTCTCATTGCTGAGTCCTGTGGCTGTTAGCAGAGCCGGCTAATGTGCCAAGTTTGGATATGAACTCAATGAGGGTATTACACATAGAAAAAACAACAGAATTACAGTAAGTATATATATGTATATTAAACAGTTAAGTTAAAATAAGTAGAGCAAAACAAGAAATAAATTTAAAAAGTAGCATTCAATGTCCATGTAGAAATCAGGTGGCTGAGGGGAAGAAGCTGTTGCTGAATTGCTGAGTGTGTGCCTTTGGGCCTCTTGACTTCCTTCCCAGCATGTCTTGTGAGAAGACGGTATGTCCTGTGTGATAGGGGTCCTGAAAGATGGATGCCACCTTCCTGGGGCACTGCTCCGTGAAGATGTCTTGGTCACTACAGTGGCTGGCACCCATGAAGGAGCTGACTAATTTTCCAACTTTTTTGCAACTTACTTTGATCCTCTTCATAGCCACCCTCACCCCCATACCAGGCGGTGATGTAGACAGTTAGAATGCTTTCCACGGTACATCTGTGGACGTTTTCGAGTGTTTTAGGTGACAAACCAAATTAAGATCTTGGCGTCTGTCTTGAAAAGAATTGCAGAAGACAGTGGCCCAAAATCAAAATACTGCACTTGCTAGAAACCTGAAAGAAAAGCAGATTTAAACATGTTTTATTTCTAACTTTTCTCACTTCTGATAGATGGTCTTTGACCTGAAATGTGATTTCTCTCTCCACACAAAAGCATTCCCTTTTGTTTTAATTTGGAAAGGCATTGGAATGAGTAGGATTCCTCTGAAATACACCCTGTCAATCTTAACTGCTGTTACGTGTAGTCTGTCAGGTTGATAGGGATCAAATCTTCTCTTTCATCTTTTCTTGTCATCTAGTTCATAAGTTGCATTGTTAATTGTGGTAATAAAAAGCACTAACAAACAATCCTCATTACTGTGCTCAGTGCATCCAAATTTCCAGGTAATTAATTAATTAATTAATGTTTTGGTTGAGATAAGGCGCAGAAAAGACCCTCCCAGCCCTTTAAGCCCTGCCACCCAACAATCCCCTGATTTAACCCTAGCTAATCACTAGACAATTTACAATGACCGATTAACTTTCCAATTGGTACGTCTTTGAACTGTGGCAGGAAACTGGAACCAGAGGAAACACTCACAACCAGGGGGAGAACATACAAACTCCTTATAGGCAGTGGCGGGAATTGAACTCTGGTCTCTGGTACTGTAAAGTGTTGTGCTAACCACTACGCTACTATGAAGCCTGTGACAATGTTATTGCTTGGATGGTTTATGAAACATTTCTTTACATTTCCAAGAAACAGTCATCCTCAAAGATTGCACATAATAGCATCTCTGTTGAATATTGTTCATGCTTGGACTGTTATACTTTTCAACAGAGTTCAATGAGCACAGCAGGTTTTGGTAAATATAAGGATTTGTCTGAACATGTGTTGGTGTGAATATGTCTGCATTTGTGTGGAGTGATATCTGTGCATATTGATGCATTTGCCATTTGTGTGTGGTTCCATTTCTCCCAGAATCTGTAACAGACGGATGGCTTATTTTTCTAGTTAACTAGCTGTTGAGATAGCTAAGCCACACACTCACAGATGCTTTCCCAAGCTATTCAGACAAACCTTCTTTTAATGTAATCTAATACAATGAATTTCAAAAAAAATGTATGGAGCAGCAATATGTTCCTGGCAATGTATTAAAAATTGCATTATAAATTCAATGTCCAGATAATCATTGTGCATTCAGATAAATTTCAACCATTGATGATTTAAAATGGCTCACAATAACACCATAGTGCTAATTTGGATCTGTTAGCACAACTGGGGGGAGGGTCGCTGCTTGTGCATGGAAGGGGGAGGATTGAGGGTGCTTTGGGTTTCTGTTATTCATTGTTTAGG
Organism: Hypanus sabinus; assembly: GCF_030144855.1. NCBI lineage: Eukaryota > Metazoa > Chordata > Chondrichthyes > Myliobatiformes > Dasyatidae > Hypanus > Hypanus sabinus. The sequence goes on from NC_082718.1 coordinate 84,982,986, forward strand.
GTTTCTTGGGTCATGGATGTCTGTGAAGAGTAAGAATTTCTTGTTATATACTACATATATTCTCTGATATTAAATTTGAAGTACATACAGTCACCTTCCTGCCAGAAAGGCAACGGGTGTTGAAGACAAAGAATAGTGGATTAAAAGGAGATATTTAAGAAAACAAATCAAGAAAAAAAATGTGGGAAATGTAACAGAGTATAGCAAAGTAGCAAGAACATAGTAGCTTGGTGGTTAGCCCAACACTTTACAGTACCAGCGACCCAGGATTAATTCCTGCTGTTGCCTGTAACAAGTTTGTACTTTCTCCCCATGACTGCATGGGTGTCTTCCAGATGCTCCAGTTTCATCCCATAGTCCAAAGACCTACCAGTTGGTGGGTTAGTTGATCTTCATAAGTTGTCCTGCAATTAGGCTGGGGTTAAATCGGGGTTGCTAGTTGACATGCCTTGAAAGGCCGGAGGGCCTATTCCAATCAGTATCTCAATAAATAAAAAAATAAATAACTTGGAAAGATTACTAAGCTGTCTGAAAGAGACATAAGGGTTGAATGAACATAAATAGTAAGAGAATTTTTAAAAATATATAAAATATTATTAAGATCACCCAGAGACAATAGGCAAGATAATAAATATGCATTCAACATTTACAGAGTAATGTGAAAATGGTATTTTAAATTCAGTTAAGTCAGTCAAGACCAGCATTTCTTGTCCATCCCTAGTTGCTTGAAAAGGTTATAATGACCTTCTTAAATGATTGTGGCCCATCTAGTGAAGGGACGCCTGTAGAATTCCAATACTTCCACTGAGTGTCAGTGAGGAACGAGCAGTGATGTAAGGAATAACATGCAGATGGGAAGGAACTTCTAGGTGGTGAAGTTCCAAGCTGCCTGTTATCATTGTCTACACATAAGATTATAAGATATAGAAACAGAATTAGGCCATTTGGCCCATCAAATCTGCTCTGCCATTTCATCATGGCTGATCCATTTTCCCTCTCAGCACCAATCTCCTGCTTTTTCCTTGTCTCCTTTCACGCTGAGACTAATCAATAATCTATCAACCTCTTCCTTAAGTATACCCAATGACTTGGCCTCCATGACTGCCTGTGGCATTAAATTTCACAGATTCACCAATCTCTGGCTAAAGGAATTTCTCGTCATCTCCTTTCTAAAAGATCACCCCTCTTTTGGAGATAGTTTATTGGAGTAGCACTGCATTTGGTTCCTAAAGCTAGCAGTAGAAAATTGACCTGGTGCAGATCTTTCCATTCCACAAGGAAGATGATAGCACAAAGCGGAACTTACAAAATCTTTGAAGAAGAGAAATGAGAATAGAGCAAAAGCTTTCAGAGCATGGCAGGTGTAAAAGAGAGAGAATGAGACCTGGCAATTATTCCTACCTTTTTTGCGAGTATACAGTTTACAATATACCTCTGCCTAACGAGTGGAAACACTGCTCCCAAAATGCAACCTTGTGAATACTGAAGACAAGTTATAAAGTTGGGCTACTATGTTTTGCTCGAGGAAGCCAACCAATGACATCACCAGGCAGGCATTAAAATGGAATTCCCAAGGAAAGAGGGAAAAAGGAAAATCCAAAGAAAAACATGGAAGAGAGACACCAAGGCTGGAATTAGATGATGGGGACACTCCTGCTCCACCCTCAAGAAATTGGCTCAGAACAGAGGATGATAGAGATGGGAGGTCATCGATGGTCTACTGGGAGCTAAGCACCCAAAACGGTATTTTGCTTGTTCTCAAAGCTGCACTTACTGTAGGTTCAGTAAGGTACTTAGTGATAGTCATGAAACTCATGAGAAATCCTCTGGAATATGCAATAAAAATAACAAATCCAAAGTAAGATACTAGCTAATTAAGGATTGTTAATATGGATTTCTAGATGGTGGATTATACTTGATTAAACAGTGTTTAAAAAAAGTTCACATTATATATGAATGAGCAAAACTTGGTAATCTTGATAAACTACAGTGGGAAAATTAACTTTGAAAATTACACTGTATATATAAGAAAATGGATTTTACCAATATTTTTCCAATAACACTAATCCACACTTGACTATTATAATTTGCTTCTTCTGATTACTTGATGAAAAGAGAAAAAGGGTCAGTTATCTTTCTGAACGGAACTATATTAACAATTTTCTCACAGCCACGTATGCATTTATTTATTATTATCCCATAACTTAAAACATCCTTGGCATTAACCTCAATAGTGGATTGAACTGTAAACAAGCATTAAAGTGAGAGAATGCCTCTGACAATAATTGCCTGATTGGACTTAACACCAGTGAATACAATAACCTGAGCAAGTATGATAAATGGAACCAGGGTTGAAGAATGGGGGCAACTGAAAGTATAGGTGGAACAACACTCCAGCGAGATAGGGTGAAGTGAGTATATGGCAACAAGAAATCTGTAAATCATAAACACAAGAGATTCTTCAGATGCTGGAAATTCAGAGCAACACACACACAAAATGCTGGGGGAACTCAGTAGGTCAGGCAGCACCTAAGGAATTGCATAAATATTCAACATTTTGGGCCAAGAACCTTCATCACGGCTGGATAGGAAGTGGGAAGACACTAGAATAAATAGGTGGTGGGGAGGGGAAGGAAGACAAGCTAGATGAAGGCTGGTGGAGGGGAAAAGTAAAGGGCTGAAGAGGAGGGAATCTGTTAGGAGAGGAGAGTAGACCTGGGGATACAGGGAAGTTGGAGGCGCATGAGGAGGAAGTGATAGGTAAGTGAGAAAAAGAGGTAATAGGCCACTGTGATGAACAGAAGAAGAGAGAAGGGGGAGGAAAAGATTACCCAAAGGAGAAATCGATGTTCATGCCATCAGGTTGGAAACTACCTGAATAGAATATGAGGGGTTGCTCATCCACCTTGACAGTGGCCTTATCATGGCAAAAGTGGAGGCCATAGACCGACATATTGGAATGCAAATAGGGATAGGAATGAAAATGTTTAGCCACCAATCATTCCACTTCTGACTTTACAGCAGAGGTTCTCAACAAAGCAGTCAACCCGTTGGGTCCCAACAATGTAGAGGTGGCTGCAGTAGGTGAAGGGAAAAGAAAAAAAAAATCTGTGAATGACATTGGCGTCAGCAACAATGAGCAGAAAGATGGAAGTGTTAACAATCAAAGGAGATACGTACATCATCAAGGGTAAGGGAATAGAACAATGGTGACTCCAATTGGGGAATGGAATGATTAGACCTACAGCCATACGTTGAACGGAATGTCAGGAGTGATCATACCTGTGACTGTGCATTGATAAAAGAAATAAGGACTATAAGAAATAAGGAGGATGATCTTGTTGTATTTTTACAGATTGTCAGATATGATGTTGTGGCCATCACTGAATTGTGGCTGAACTATGGTTGTCTTTGGGAGCTGAACGTCCAGGCTTACACATTGTATTGGAGGGATAGGAAGGTAGGCAGAGGGGGTGGTGTGGCTCTGCTGGTAAAGAATGGCATCAAATCATTAGAAAGATGTGACATAGGATTGGAAGATGTTGAATCCTTGTGGGTCAAAGTAAGAAACTGCAAGGGTAAAAGGAACCTGGTGGCAGTTATAAACAGACCTCCAAACAGTAGCTGGGATGTGGACTGCAGAACACAACGGGAAATAGAAAACTTGTGTCAAAAGGGTAACGTTATGATTGTATGGGAGATTTTAATAAGGAGGTAGATTGGGAAATTCAAGTTGGTATTGGATCTCGAGAGAGTGGATTTGTTGAATGCCTATGAGACGGCTTTTTAGAGCAGTTTGTCATTGAGCCTGCTAGGGGGATCAGCTATAATGGATTGGGTGTTATGTAATGAACTGGAGGCGATTTCAGAGCTTAAGGTAAAGGAAGTCTTAGGAGGCAGTGATAACAATATGATTGAGTTCAGCTTGAAATTGATAGGGAGAAAGTAAAGTCTGATGTAGCAGTATTTCGGTGGACTAAAGGAAATTACAGCGGTATGAGAGTGGATTTGGCCAGAATAAATTGGAAGGAGATATTACAGCCACAACACACACAGAACGCTGGAGGAGTTCAGCAGGCCAGGCAGCATCAATGGAAAAGAGCACAGTCGACATCTAAGGTCGAAACCCTTAATCAGGACTGGAATAAAGGCGAGGAGTCAGAGGAAGAAAGTGAAGGAAGGGGAGGAAGAACCACAAGGTATTGGATGAAACTGGAAGGAGGGGGGGGGAGAGGTGAGGTAAGGAGCTGGGAATTTGATCAGTGAAGGAGATACGGGGCTGGCGAAGGGGGAAGCAGACAGCAGAAAGTGAGAGGGCGGGAAAGATGTGGTCCCGCTGGAGACGGTGAAAGTTACAGAGAATTATGTGCTGGATCTGGAGGGTGGTAGTTCAGGACGAGGAAATCTATCCCTGATGAGGATCCAGTGTGGGGTTTACTGTATCCAGTGCTCCTGGTGTGGCTTCCTGTAAATCAGCGAGACTCAACGCACACTGGGAGACTGCTTCGCTGAGTATCTAGGCTCCATCCGGCAGCAAAAGTGGGATCACCCAGTGGCCACTCGTTTTCATTCCACTTTCCATTCCCATTCTGATATGTCAATCCACGGCCTGCTCTACTGTTGCAATGAGGTTGCACACAGGTTGGAGGAGCAACACCTTGTATTCCATTTGGGTAGCCTCCAACCTGATGGTATGAACATCATTTTTTCAAATGTCCACTAATGCCCCCCACCCCCCACCCCATCATTCCTCATTCCCATTTCTCTCTCTCACCTTATCTCCTTATCTGCCTATCATCTTCCTCTGGTGCTCCACACCCTTTTCTTTCTTCCATGGCCCTCTGTCCTCTCTTATCAGATTCCCCTTTCTCCAGCCCTGAATCTCTTTTACTAATCAACTACCCAGCTGGTTATTTCACCTTTTCCCCCCTTTCCAGTTTCACCTTGTGGTTCTTCCTCCTCCCCCCCAACCAAACTTTCTTAGTATGTCTCCTCTTCTTTTTTCCAGTACAGATGAAGGGTTTCAGCTTGAAACATTGACTGTACTCTTTTCCATAGATGCTGCCTGGACTGCTGAGTTCCTCCAGCATTTTGTGTGTGTTGCTTGGATTTTCAGCATCTGCGTATTTTCTCTTGTTGGGGATGACAGCAGAACAGCAATTGCTTGAGTTTCTGGGAAAAATGAGGAAGGTGCAGGACAGATGTATTCCAAAAACAAAGAAATATTCAAATGGCAAAGTAGTACAACTGTGGCTGACAAGGGGGGGGGGTCAAAAGTTATGTAAAAGCAAAACAGACGGCATACAACAAAACAAAAATTAGCTGGAAAATAGAGGATTGGAAAGCTTTTAAAAACCTACTGAAAGCAACAAAAAGAATCATTAGGTGGGATAAGATGAAATATGATAGCAAGCTAGCAAACAATATCAGTATGGATAGGAAAAGCCTTTTCAAGTATATAAAAATAGAAGAGAAATGAGAGTGGATATAGGACTGCTAGAAAACGAGACTAGAGAAATACCAATGGGGACGAGGAGATGGCAAATGAACTAAATGAATATCTTGCATCAGCCTTCACTGTGGAAGACACTAGCAGTGGGCCAGGTGTAGAAGGATGTGAGGGAAGACAAGTGAGTACAGTTTATCTTACAAGAGAGAAGCTGCTCAAAAACCTGCAAATACTAAAGTTACATAAGTCACCCGGACCAGATGAACTGCACCCTAGGGTTCTGAATGGGGTAGCAGTAGAGATTGTGGAGGCATAAGTAATGATCTTTCAAAAATCATTGGACTCTCACATGGTTCCAGAGGACTGGAAAATTACAAATGTCACTCTACTCCTTAAGAAAGGAGGGAGGAAGCAGAAAGGAAATTATAGACCAGTTAGCCTGACCTCAGTGGTTGGGAAGATGTTGGAGTCAATTGTTAAGGATGTGGTTATGGAGTATTTTGGTGACACAGAACAAGATAGGACAAGCTCAGCATGGTTTCCTTAAGGGAAAATCTTGCCTCATGAACCTACTCGAATTCTATGAGAATATAAGTAGGATAGATAAAGGAGATACAGACAAAGTGACAAACATGAGGCTGCTTACCAAGTTAAGAGCCCATGGTATTACAGAAAAGTTACTAGCATGGTTAGAGCATTGGCTGATTGGTAGGAGACAGTGAGTGGGAATATAAGGATCCTTTTTTGGTTGGCTGCCAGTGACTAATGGTGTTCTGCAGGGGTTGGTGTTAGGACAGCTTCTTTTATGCTGTATATCAATGACTTAGATGATGGAATAGATGGCTTTGTTGCCAAGTTTGCAGATGATATAAAGATTGGGAGTGGGGCAGGTAGTGTTCAGGAAACAGGAATGCTGTAGAAGGATTTAGACAGATTATGAGAATAGGCAAGAAAGTGGCAAATGAAATGCAAAGTTTGAAAATGCATGATCATGCACCTCGGTAGAAGAAATAAATGTGCAGACTATTTTCTAAACAATGCGAAAATCCAAAAATGCGAGATGCAATGACACTTGGGAGTCCTTGTGCAGAACACCCTAAAGGCTAATTTGCAGGTTAAGCTGGTGGTGAGGAAGATAAACGCAGTGATGGCATTCATTTCAAGAGGCCTAGAATATAAGAGCAGGGTTGTGATGCTAAGGCTTTATAACACACTGGTGTGGTCTTACCTTGACTATTGTGAACAGTTTTGGGCTCCTCTATCAAAGAAAAAAATGTGCTGGCACTGGAGAGGGTTCAGAGGAGGTTCACAAGAATGATTCCAAGAATGAAAGGGTTATATGAGGAGTGTTTGATGGCTCTGGGGCTGTAATCGCTGGAGTTGAGAAGTTTGTGGGGGGTGGGGGGATCTCATTGAGACTTTTTGAAAGTTGAAGTGCCTAGACAGGGTAGATGTAGAAAGGATGCTTCCCATGTTGGGGAGTCTTGGACAAGTGGGCTCATCGTCAACATAGAGAGGAGTCCATTTAAAACAGAGATAAGGAGATATTTCTTTAGCCAGAGAGTAGTGAATTTGTGGAAGTTGTTACCACAGGCAACTGTGGAGGCCAGGTTGTTGGGTGTCCTTAAGGCAGAGATTGATAGGTTCTTAATTGGCATTAAAGGTTATGGGGAGAAGGCCAAGGAGTGAGGCTGAGGCGGGAGTAAAAAAGGATCAGCTATGATAGAATGGCAGAGCAGACTCGATGGGATAAATGTCTTAATTTTGCTCCTATGTCTTATGGTCTTATTATGGTCTAGATCAATGCACAATGAAAAATTGGCCTTCAATCCATTGAAAGATAGATTGATAGATGATCATCAAAGATAGTTCAATGAAAGTTATGAGAGTCATAGATAAACGGGACTTGTAATATGCTTGGGGTAAATGAGATCCATGACAATGAATGGAACAATGGCCAGCAATGGCCAGTCATAAGGTTCATTTTGTTGTCATTCAAATTTGCCCCATTTCACTGTATCACATTTAGGCAGAGGCTTTAGATCAGGGGTACCCAAACTTTTCTTTGCCATGCACCCATATAATTACATCCAAGAAGACCACAACATTGTCATAGGGTTTGGAGGCTTGCGAGCATCGTTGAACCAGAGAGCTGTGCTGGCTGGAGTCAGGGCTTTATGCTTTGGCTTTTAGCAGGGCCACCCATGCTGAACAGGTCAAAGGGTGGAGGATGGACTATGTGTGGTCCACCAGGTGCAGGGGCTCAGCTCAGAACTGACAACCTCAAGTCATTAAAAAAAATTGCCACAGAATCAGCAATGAAGAATCCTTCTCGATCTGTGTGTGTGGTGTGGATGTACAGAGATGGAAGTCGTTCATTGCTGCCCTAAACACCAGCAAGTGAACCCCTACAATGAACTGAGGGGTCCAAGGACCCCAGGTTGGGAACTCCTGCTTTGGGTGAACACCCACATTCTTCTCTTAGGGTCCAGAGGTAAAAAGACCCATGGTGCTTCAATTGTTGTACAAGCTGGTCAATGGCAATTATGGCAGTCCCACCACCATTCTCCCTAGGCCTAAAGAGAGGGGAATGTGTTGTAGTGCTGTATCGATGGATGAATCAGATAGTGATAGGAACCAGGCAGCAACAAGAAAATGAATGGTTTTAACCAGGCGGAAAGCAAATACAAACAACACAGAATAATAAAGAAATGCATGTTTGTGCTTGGTATCCTCGGTGGAGGAGCAGTACCATATAGTCCATCTGCCTCCAACCTAATGGCATGAATAACTATTGTTCCTTCCGGTAAATAAATTCCTCCCCCCCCCCCATTTCCACTCTGACCTTTCACCTCTTCTCACCTGCCTATCACTTCCCCCTGGGTCCCCTCCCCCTTCTCTTTCTCCATTGGACCACTCTCCCCCTCCTGTCAGATTCCTCTTTCTCCAGCCCTTTATCTTTCCAACCCGCCTGGCTTCACCTATCTCCTTCTCACTATCCTCCTTCCCCTCCCCCACCTTTTTACTCTGGTGTCTTCCCCCTCCCTTCTCTGTCCTGAAGAAGGGCCATGGCCTGAAACGTCGACTGTCTAATCTCTTCCAGAGGTGCTGCCTGACCTGCTGGGTTCCTCTTGTATTTTCTGAGTTCCTCTGAACTTCCAGCATCCGCAGTCTTTCCAACATTAATGAAAAGTGCAGGTTATTTCATTTCTGTGCCTGGCACTTGTGAATGTTGGGATCAGAACATATGAATATCTATGTACAAATGGTCTGGACTGATGTTTCAAAAATTCTTCCCTATTATTCTATGACACAGAGAGGGGGTGCAGCGGCTAATGGACCGGTTCAGAGCCAACAACCTGTCTCTTAATGTGAACAAAACAAAAGAAATGGCTGTTGACTTCAGGAGGGCACAGAGCGACCACTCCCCACTGAACATTGACAGCTACTCAGTGGAGATCGTTAAGAGCACCACACTTCTTGGTGTTCTCCTGGCGGAAAATCTCACCTGGTTCCTCAAAACCAGCTCCATAGCAAAGAAAGCCCAGCAGCGTCTCTACTTTTTGCGAAGGCTGAGAAAAGTCCATCTCCCACCCCCCCCCCCCACCCCATCTTCATCACATTCTACAGGGGTTGCATTGAGAGCATCCCGAGCAGCTGCATCACTGCCTGGTTCGGAAATTGCACCACCTTGGATTGCAAGACCCTGCAGCAGATAGTGAGGTCAGCTGAGAAGATCATCGGGGGTCTCCCTTCCCACCATCACGGACATTTACACTACACGCTCTATCTGCAAAGGAAACAGCATTATGAAGGACCCCATGCACCCCTCATACAATCTCTTCTCCCTCCTGCCGTCTGGGAAAAGGCACCGAAGCATTCGGGCTCTCACGACCAGACTATGTAACAGTTTCTTCCCCCAAGCTATCAGACTCCTCAATACCCGAAGCCTGGACTGACACCTTGCCCTATTGTCCTGTTTATTATTTATTGTAATGCTTGCACTGTTTTTGTGCACTTTACGCAGTCCTGTGTAGAACTGTAGTCTAATGTAGCTTTCTCCGTGTTTTTTTTACGTAGTTCAGTCTAGTTTTTGTACTGTGTCATGTAACACCATGGTCCTGAAAAACGTTGTCTCATTTTTACTATGCACTGTACCAGCAGTTATAGTCGAAATAACAATAGAAGTGACTTGACTTGACTTCACTTGGCTATGGAAAGATTTGCATGCTGAACATAAATGTCCTTGCCTATTGAGTAATTCAAAATAGTTCCTGTGTCACTGGGAGAACTGTGTGGTTTCGCTGTATGTCATGCGTGAAAAGGTGTATGACTCTGTGCTGCCACACATGATTGTGTCTCCATGTATGTGATTTGGCAAAGAGATCCCAGTTTACAGGGAAGCCGCTGATTTGTAAATCAGGTCATAAAGACGAAATATTTATGCTTGCAGCTGTTCTGAATACATTAAACAAGCAGTAAGATTTGTTTGCTGATTCGCAGGGTAGAGCTCCTTGGGGAGTTAGTCCATGGCTTTATTGAGACTAATGAGCTGATGCAGGCTATTGCTGATCTGTGATTCACAGCACTGCAGATCAGACAGCACCCTACCAGCTGTCTTGCTTTCAAAGTATCAAGTTAAGGTACCAGGACATGATAGAGGAACTTTGCAACCAAGAGCTTTCCTCATCACACTGTTCTGACAGAGGGTGTCTCCCCAGCTTCCAATAAATAATGTAGACAATGAGTTTCATCAAATCACTCTCTTCCCACGTGGATCTAATCCACGGACTCAAACCGTTCAGTGGTTCAGCTTAATATCAGAGAACGCTTACAGTGTACAATCTGAAATTCTTCCTCTTTGCAGACATCCATAAAACAGAAAAAATACAAAAATGAATGACAGAAACATCAGAATCCCAAAGCCACCCTCCCCCCCCACACACACACAAGGAGCAACAAAAACATTGACCCTTCCCCCACTTGCACCAACAAAAGATCCGACCCCAACCCCCCATCCCCACCCTCCCTCCCTCTCTCTAAGGGAGAGAGAGGTCACTGCTGCAACAACGAGAGTGGAAGAGCAGCATCTCGATGTTTCAATGTTACAATCTATTGCATCGCTTTTCCAAGTCCCCTGAGTCGAGGACTGACAGACTCCCACTCACCATCATAAAGAGGGAGACGATCGCTTGATTTCCGAAAGCGAAGCGTACTGCCTGGTGTCGTAATGTCTCGATGTTTCAGCCTCCCGAAACACTCCAATTGGTGACATCAATGTGCAACTGGGTCCTCCATGGGGCCACACCTGGAGGTATTGAAATGCCCTATTGCACGGTGAGTCCAGGAACAAGAATCCACCACTCATGGAGGACCATAGTTTGCACTGCAGCTGTAGATCACGGGCTCTGACAGGACCCAGCCACCTTGAAAAGAAAAGAAAGCCAAAGGAAAAGATGAATAAGCTGTTTCACAGATGAACTGGAAGAAGTCACCTAGGACCGTAAACCCTCTGGTGCCATCTTTTCGACCTCTGCTTGGAATGTGTCTAAATTTTCTGAACAATGCAATCAAGATATTAGCTCCGAAGCTGGTATGTTATTTGTTAAGCGGGGTTGCCGTGCGCAATCCTAATCTAATGAAAAACAGACGTGGGAGCACGGAGGAACATCGGGAAATCTCTAGGAAGACTTTTTTCGTTGCTGCTGCTGCTGTGAGGTCCGGGACTCTTCTGGGAAGAACAGGCCCCCAGTCCTTGGGGTCACGTTGCTGGTGGCTGTTGGCGGGGGCGTCTTAATACACTCGGCAGAAGATGATGCTCAGAGAAGCTGTGCCAGAGGGGATGGTTGGAGGATCATGGATCGAGGTTTGATGGATTCAGAGTCTGCTGCGGTCAGGCCGCTTTCAGTGTGCGCTGTGTCTGCAAGGCTGGGTTCGATGGAGCTTTCATGGTGTGCTGCGTCTGCAAGGCTGAGTCGGGCGGTGCCGTGGAAGTCGATAGTGGGGGTATTCCCTTCTGCCGCTGGCATGAGAAACTGTGTTATAGTCTTTTATCATCTTTGGACTATTTTTACCATGCCCATGGTCTGTTTTTTTATCAAATTATTGTATTGTTTGTACTGTTGTAACTGTGTTGTAACTATGTGGTTTTGTACAGGTCTTGTAGCTTTAGTTTTTGGTCTTGTTTTGTCTGGTAGATTTAGAGCTCCTTTCTGGGGAACACACTAAGATGGTAGTGCAATATTAATATGCAGCAGACTCTCCAGACTCTGGATTGGGGATTCCCAAACATTATATTGGTGTAGTCCATTTTGTCATGTGCTTTGTTGATATCATTCTGGAGGAACATTGTCTCATTTTTTAACTGCACTGCATTTCTGGTTTTTAATTGACAATAAACTGAATCTGAATCTGAATCTGAAGACAATTTCTTTCAATGTTTAAAAGATATTGACCATCATTGCAAATGAGGAACTGTAAGCTGGTACTATATTCTTGAAGGATACTTCCTTATTCCTTCACCTATTTCTTCTACCCCTGCTTTTCTCAGACTGCTCTTCATTCTATCATACTTGGCAAGTAAAAATCTTGTGATCTTGGAGTAACAGTCAGTTCCATGGTGGGTTCCTTTGCAACCAAATGTAGTGCAGAGAGTGATCAGATATTCCCAACTCCAAGTACTGTACATAGCAGATGACTGGAAGATTTTCTTATTCCTTATACATTCTGAGGAGCTTCCTAAATTGGAACCAGTGACTCTGGCAACTAAAATTCTGTACTCCTGAAGCTCTGGTGATTTCAGAGAAAACTCTGCTTCATGAAGGGTCCACTTGTGGTGAACTATGTGCCTGTCTGGACACGCCCCCTGCTGACTGCTCCTGTGGCTCCTCCCACAGGCCCCTGTATAAAGGCGATCTGAGGCCTGACGCTCGGCCTCAGTCTCCAGGACATAGTATGATGGACACTCACTCCTGGTTCCTTCTTCCAGTCAATAAAAGCTGATATCTCGCCTTACGTCTCAGTGTGAGTTATTGATGGTGCATCACCACTCCAAACACTTTCCCTTCCCTCACCACAGAACCATGAGTACTGATCCAAGTTCAGCCCTCGGCATACTGCCTGGCAATAGGGGTGTACACACCCTCCAGCTGAACTTGTGCCACTACAGTCTGAGCTCGTTGGAAGATCTCCAGGCATTCTTGGTGACACACACCAAATCTAACATCATTTTAGCCAGAAAGTGGTGAATCTGTGGAATTCGTTGTCGTAACAACTTATATTCCATCTGGGTAGCCTCCAATCTGATGAGATGGACATCAATTTCTCCTTCCGGTAAACAAATTTCCCCCTTTTCCTTTATTCCTCACTCTGACCTTTTACCTCTTCTTGCCATCTTATCACTTCCCCCTTCCCTTTCACCTATGGTCCACACTCCCCTCCTATCAGATTCCTTTTCTCCAGCTGTTCTTGGCTGTGAGAGGCCAAGAGATTGGGTACATTTAAGGCAGAGGTTGATAGGTTCTTGATTGGTCAGGGCATGAAGGCATATGGAAAGGAGGCAGAAAATTGGGGCGGAGAGGCAAGATAGATCGGCCATGATGAAATGGCCGAGCAGACTCGATGGCCCACATGGGCTTAATTCTGCTCCTATGTCTTATTGTCTCATAATTTTGTCATGGTCTGGTTTGTGGACTCCTCATTCCAGTGATTTCTTTTTCCCCGTGTCCTGTTGGGTGCCTTAATTAAGTCACCTGATCTTCATTTCGAACCGGCAGCATAAAAAGTTCCAGGTTACTGCTACTCATTGCTGACTCATCATCAGAAGTTCGTCACCGGTAACCAGTCACCGGAAGCCAGTCATCTCAACAAGGCAGCTATGCTCGTCTCGAGGCCGCTGAGAATCATGGACTCTAGTTGCTTCAGTACTGTGGCCGTTTAGTGAATATAGTCGTTTTCATGTCCAGCTGAGTTGCCGGCCGTTTAGCCGCTACCACAAGTAAGATATGTATTCTGTCATTTTCATGGCCAGCTGAGACTGGGTCGAGTCAGGAGACTGCCGTGCGCAGTTCCTGGGTTGGGTGGAGAGCCTGTCGTCCACTGTTCCTGGGTCGAGTCGAGAGCCTGCTGTCCTAGTCCTTCCAGCTGAGTGGGTCCGGCCGTTTGCCGCTAATCCGAGTTGGGTAGTCTGTCTCCTCGTTGTCCAAGTCCTTCAAGTCCAGGTTCCAAGTCATGTCCAGTTCCAGGCTCTGAGTAGTCAAGTTCCGAGTCCGGGCTGAGTCCCAGCTAAGTTCTGAATCCACGTCAAGATCCAAGTTCCGTGTCCAAGTCAATATCCAAGTTCTGTGTCTGAGTCATGATCCAAGTTCCAAATCCACATCAAGATCCAAGTCCAAGTCCAGGTTTTACCGGTTTGTTTTCCAACGTTTACATCCATGTTGACATCATTGTCCTCGTTCCCTGACCTTCCTAGTAACTATCAATAAACACTGTTCTGTTTATATTCCCTCTGTCTCTGTCTCCTGGGTCTGCTCCCAATGCCCCTTTGTAACAAATTTTCATTAAGAATTAACCAGTCCGGAGAGGAAAAAACTGCCAAACCTGGTTTCTCTTGGTAAGCATGGCTCAGATAGGGCACTGGAGATGCAACTGAATAACTGAACAGAAGTAGTTGAATCAACTGGATTGAGTACTGATTGGCAATGTGAAGTTAAAGGTGAAGGTAAATTTAAAGCCTGGGACATTGCCAAGCAGAGTTTGGCAAAATCTGGTCAGGATTTTGTTGAGGAACATGTCAGGACTGTAATCAAAGTCATCTGAGGGACACTGAAGTCAGAGATAAAGAAATCTTTAATCAGCACAGCCAGCAGGCATCATTCTGGAGACACTCACAGTAGAGGCTCACAAGCCCAAAGGTACATTACATTTTATACCTTTAAGATCAAAGGTAACAGTAGGTGGTTCAATGCAATTTCAGTGGTTACAATATATTGGGTTGACAAATGGTTCCTTTGAGATAAGTAGTGGAAGCACATTGTAATTGATAAGACATCTCTGAAGGCCCAAACACCTTTGGGAGGACCTAATTAACACAGATATTCTAAAATCTTTTGATAACAGAGAGACAAAATTAATGTTGCCAGGCTATCCATGAGTACACAGATATGATAAGCACACAAAAACTATTGATTGACTATACATGTGACTATGTTTGATATGATGAGTGACAGCATCCATCTGATCTGCCAGATGGCAGTCAAGACACAATGGTGCAAATACCATAGCCATGTTGATACAGGCAAATTAACTCAACCCCATTGTCATAACATTTAGATCTTGCCCATGCAATCTCAGACCGTGGAGCAGTCTGTGCTTTTAACTTAAATTTATTGCTTCCAATTTACATCAAACTGAAGGCTAATTGCAAGCTTCCTGAACTTATTTACATTTACAATAAGAAGCCTAGTTTTTGTTTGAAGTAGTATCTGCTATGAGCCAGCCAGTGATATAGTGGCAACAGCACTGGACTTCAACATGGATGGTCCCGAGTTCGAATCAGGCCAGTTCTCAAGCTGGGCAGCAATAGCATCTGTGCAGAAGAAAGGCCTGGCAATCTAACCCTGTAGGTAGGGTCATAGGGTCACCATGAGCCACTGACAACTCAGTAGGCACTCAACAACAACAACATGGATAGCAGTAGTAATGTAATAAGATGACATTAGCAATATAATGAAACTAGTGATATCAAGCATCAAAATATGTGAAACAAATTAAGACAGAAAAAACCTACCTAACATTCCCTTTCCTTATGTAAGTACTGTATATCTGGGCAAGGAAAGTTTGGTTGATTTCTGTTTGGATAAATACAACTTGATCCAACGGAGTAAAAGTTTCACATCACATTTCTGTAAAGGGGAGAGAAAATATATCCAGAGCCTTGTAAATAGTTAGCCCACAAGTAGCATGACTGGAAAAGCTGACACGCCTCATGATTGAAAAGCAAAGGTGAAAAAGCCAGAATCCTTCTTCCCCTTACTTTCTAGTCTTGATCAAAGTTCTCACTCCGAAATGTCAAGTCATTTTTCCCTTCCATAGATGCTGCCTGAACTGCTGAGTTCCACCAGCATTTTTTATGTTGCTCTGGATTTCCAGCATCTCCAAAATCGCTTGTATTTATGGGAAAACTGATTAACCATTCATTATCACATTCCTGTTCGTGGGAACTTGTTGTGTTCAAGTTGGCTGTCACAATTCCAACCCACCCTCAGATCTCTTGCTTGCCAGTTGTTACTCGAACACCTTCATTCCAACTTTTATGCTGGCTCTCCCCTCTTCACCTATCAGAACAGATGAACGGTCTCAACTCAAAATTTTAACTGCCCACTTCTTTCCATTGCTGTTATCTGACGTGCTAATTTCTTCCAGCATGCTGTGTGGGTTGCACCTAAAAAGTGTGATTTCTCTTTAAAAGCTAAGAAGGGCTATAGAGTGCTTTGGAGCACGTTGACGTTTTGAAAGACAGCATAGGATTAGAGGAGCAGGTATACCTTGCATTTTATTTTCCTTTCTGTTATGCTATGAGTACCCAGGTACAGTGAATCTACATCAGGAGTTCCCAACCTTTATATGCCATGGACCCTTACCATTAACCAAGGAGTCCATTCTCCCCATGTTGGAAACCTCTGATCTAAATCATGGAATTTAATTTATTGCTTTTTAAAAAAAAATATTTAGAGACACCGCATCAATCCAGCCCACTAAGCCCATGCCACACACATAGTCTGACTAATTAACCTACTAACCTATACATCTTTGGAATGTGGGAGGAAACCAGAGCACGTGGAGGAAACCCACATGGTCACAGGGGAATGCACATACCCCTAGCAGACAATGATGGAATTAAGCCAGGCTTGCTGGCACTGTAATAACGTTATGCTAAACGCCACACTACAGTGGCAAGTATTCTATACCTTTGAAACTAATGAAATGTAAATTGGCTGGGGTCCATATAAGGTGTATGATCTGTTCCAGCAGATAATAGCCACAGGGCAAAGTTGAAATATTAAAACTGCATTTATGAATAAAGTCATGAAATGGTTAGAAAGTGAATCTGCGATCTGGGGAGAAATTTGCTCGCTTGTGGCACTGAGCTACAGGATGGACATTTACTCTTTGTCGATCTCCTTCAACCTCACAAATGCTTAAAACCTGTTCTTCTGTGCAACACAGTGTGATCCCATGGAGTCATTTTATCGACATTCTTGTTAACTTGCCTTGCACAGTTGGTAGTCATTATGACAGGATTTCTTTTTGCTTGAGATAGCAAGGGACTGTAAGGGGATACACTACGTTCCAGTAAGGAATCTGCAACAAAGTGGCAGCTGTAACACTATCCATTTGAATACAAATGATTGAAGTACAAAGCATGCTTTAAATGGTGAGAGACTGCTACTGTTAATATTTAGTCACCCTGGTATCATTGAACACAGATAAACATAAATATACATTTTTAAACAATAAAAAAACAGAAAAAGTACTGGAAATATTCAGCATGTTCCACTGATCAATAAGATAATGGCCGATCTGGCTTTGGACTCAGCTACCTTTACCCCATTACCCTTAATACCTCTGCTATGCAAACATCTACCTAACCATATCTTAAGTATATTTAATACGGAAGCCTCTGTTGTTGCCACAGGCAGAGAATTCCATAGATTTACTACTTTCATACCTCTATCTTATTCATTCTGTTATGGATTTAAATATATGCATATGTCTATATCTTTTCTTTTTAAATCTTTTTATTAGTTTTAAACAAACATAAATGAAACATGAATACAAAATGTTTGAGAGTACATAATTAATAGTTTAAATAGACATTCAGATATGTAATAATAAAAATATATAACCTCTCAAACCCAGAACATTAATGAGCAAAGAAGTAAAAAGAGAAAAAAAAGAAAAACCCCCAAAAAAGAGAGAAAAAAAAGCAAAAAAAATGTCTATGTATGTCTATATCTATCTATCTATATATATATATATATATATATATATATATATACACACACACACGCGCACACACACACACACACATATATATATATAAATAGGTTGATTAAGCAGTCTTGTTTGTTTAAGTAATTAATTACAAGTTAAACATTAATTGCATATGTCATCATGCTACCACATAATACATAGGCACTTCACTTAAAGTAAGATAAAGTTAGACTTGCAATCTTGGACTCCCATGTTTTCCTTTGAATTAGTTTAACATTTTAAATTTGCAAAGCCTTGCATATCCTTCCATAATTTAATATGTTTTTATGATATCTCCTCTCATTCTTTTGAATTCTAGTGAGTATAGTTCCAGGCACCTCAATCTCTCCTCCTCAGCTAACTCCCTCAACCCCAGAATCGACCTGGTGAACCTGCTCTACATCGCCTCCAAAGCCAATATATCTCTCCTCAATTAAAGAGACCAGAACTGCACACAGTACTCCAGGAGCGGCCTCACCGGTATCCTGCAGCAGTATGGTCTCCCTGCTTTTAAGTACAATCCCTTCGGCAATTAAGGGCAAAATTCCATTTGCCTTCTTGATAAACTGTTGCACTTGCAAACCAACCTTTTGAGAGTCATGCACAAGTACTCCCAAGTCAGCCTACACAGCAACATGCTGGAATCTTTCAGCATTTACAGTATATACTAATCTGATCTTCTATTTTCATTCCAGAGTGGATGACCTCACATTGTACTTCATGTTAATTAACCTATCAACAGTATATCACTTACCCCATATTAATTCCATCTTTTCATCTTCCATAGAATGAGGGAAAGTCACAATTTATTTATTTTTATTTTATTTAGTAATACAATGCGGACCCGGCCCTTCCAGGTCTTTTCAGCCGCAGTGCTCCAGCAATCCTCAACCCCGAATAACACTATCCTAATCAAGGAACAACTTACAAAGACCAATTAACCAACTTGGTATCTTAGGACTGTGGAAGGAAACCAGAGGACCCGGAGGAAAACCCATGGGGAGGACGTACAGAAATTTCTTACAGACGGTGCCAGAATTGATCCTTGAACTCTGGAATGCCCTGAGCTGTAATAGTATCACGCTAACTGCTGCACTACCATGGCACTCCACAGAATTTCAACAGAAAGGGACTGAAATGTGATTTTTTTTTTGTCAGGGATTTATAAATTCCTGGAAATCTCTACTGTGGAAACTCAGTTGTGATGTCTTTTTAACGCATCACAGACTCTGATTACCAGTCCATTGGGTCATGCATATGCAGACATATCAGGTCAATGCAGGTTTTCCTGCCTTGCAGTTGGGAAGCCAATAACATTAAAAAGTTTCTTCAAATACATAAAACGTAAGAGAGAAGCAAGAGTGGATATTAGACCACAGGAAACCAATGCTGGTAAGATAGTAATGGGGGATAATGAAATGACAGACGAACTGAATAAGTATTTTGCATCAGTCTTCATTGTGGAAGACACTAGCAGTGTGGTGGATGCTCCAGGAGTCAGGGGTCAGAAGTGTGTGAAGTTACCATAACGAGAGAAAAGTTTCTTGGGAAACTGAAAGGTCTGAAGGTAGATAAATCACCTGGACCAGATGGTGTACATGCCAGGGTTCTGAAAGAGGTGCCTAAAGACATTGTGGTGGCATTAGTAATGATCTTTCAAGAATCACTAGATTCTGGAATGGTTCCAGAAGACTGGAAAATTGTAAATGTCACTTCACTCTTCAAGAATGGAGAGAGCCAGAAGAAAAGAAACTATAGGCCAATTAGTCTGACCTCAGTGGTTAGGAAAATGTTAGAGTTGATTACTAAGAATCTGGTGTCAGGGTACTTGTGGGAACTTGATATAATAGGTCACAGTCAGCATGGCTTCCTCAAGGGAAATTCTTGCCTGACAAATCTGTTTGAATTCTTTGAAGAAATAACAAGCAGGATAGACAAAAGAGAATCAGTTGATGTTGTGCACTTGGATTTTCAGAAAGCTTTTGACAGGATGCCACACATAAGGCTGCTTAACAAGCTACGGGCCCATGGTATTACAGGAAAGATTCCAGCATGGATAAAGCAGTGGCTGATTGGCAGGAGGCAAAGAGTGGGAATAAAATGAGCCTTTTCTGGCTGACACTGTGTTGGGGCTAATTCTTCTTATGTAATATGTCAATGATTTGGATGATGGAATTGATAGCTTTGTTGCGAAGTTTGCAGAAGGTATGAAGGTAGGGAGAGGGGTAGGCAGTTCTGAAGAAGTAAAGTGGCTACAGAAGGACAGATTAGTAGAATAGGCAAAGAAATGGCAGATGGAATACAGTGCTGGCAAGAGCATGCTATTGCACTTTGGTAGAAGAAATGAAAGGTTAACTATTTTCCAAATGGAGAGAAAATACAAAAAAAAACTAAGGTGGAAAGGGACTTGGGAGCCTTGTGTAGGATTCCCTAAAGATTAATTTGCAGGTTGAGTCTGTGGTGAGGAAGGCAAATGTGATGTTAGTATTCATTTCAAGAGATCTAGAATATAAAAGCAAGGGTATAATATTGAGACTTTATAAAGCACTGGTGAAGCCTCACTTGGAGTATTGTGAGCTGTTCTGGACCCCTTATTCTAGAAAAGATGTGCTAAAATTGGATATGGTTCAAAACAGGGTCATAAAAATTTATTCCAGAATTGAATGGCTTGTCATCTGAAGAACATTTGATGGTTCTGGGGTGTATTCACTAGAATTCAGAAGAACCAATTGAAATCTATTGACCGGTGAAAGGCCTTGATAGAGTGGATATGGAGAGGGTGTTTCCTATGGTGGAACAGTCTAAGACCAGAGGACATGACCTCAGAATACAGAGGTGTCCTCAGAGCGGAGGTGAGGAGGAATTTCATTAGCCAGAGAGTGGTAAAGCTGCGGAAGTCTTTGCCACAGGTAGCTGTGGTGGCCAAGAATTTATTTATATTTAAGTCAGAGGTTGATAGATTATTGATTGGTCAGTGCTTGAAAGGATACAGGGAGAAGGTAGGAGATTGGGACTGAGAGGAAGATTGGATTAACCAAGATGAAATGGCTTGACATGCCTAATGCTGTGCCTATATCTTATCATCTTACAGTCTTCATAGAACTCTAGTTAGGCCACATCTGGAGTATTGTATACACTTTTGGTTGCACACAATAGGAAATATGTTAAGACTTTGGAGACATTACAGAACAGTTTTATCGGAATGCTGCCTGGTTTAGAGCACATGTGCTATTGTGAGATGCTGGCTAAATTGGGTTGTTTTCTCTGGAGTGGCAGAGGCTGAGAGGAGATCTTTAAGAGGTTTATAAGTTTATAAGTTATAAGTTTATAAGTTTATAAGTTATAAGTTTATTGATTCAGTAGACAGTGAGTATCTTTTTCCCAGGGCAGAAACGTCTAGTACCAGAGGGTGTAAATTAAAGGCGAGAGGTGTAGGTTCAAGGGGGATGTGAGGAGTAAGTTATTTTACTCAGAGTAGTGGATGTTTGGAATGCACTGGTTGGTATGGTGGTAGAGGCAAATACATTAGATGCTCTTAAGAGATGTTCAGATAGGTACATGAATATGAGGGAGATATAAGGATATAGACATTGCATAGGTAGGAGGGATTAGTTTTTGCGAGTTTATTGATTTACTTTTTAGCCGGTTCAGTACAACACTGTGGGCCAAATGGCCTGTCCTGTGCTGTACTGTTCTATGTTCTATCTTCTCCTACTTTACTTGTGGTCGAGCCTCCCCATGTCACCTCTTCAAATTGAAAATTGATTTATTTTTGACGCACTAAGAAATTACACTGTTTAGCATTAATACACAAATATGACTCTGGGCAAAAAATGGTCCCAGAAAATGATTGAGAGTGTGGTCAAAGTCTTCTGATGGAGCATCACAAATTTAGTAATGGCAGGATTTGAGTACCTGTGAATTATACCAAGGTCTCAGACCCATGCTGAAAGGCCAATCATGAGCATATTGGTGCCTCTGATATCACTGGACAACAATTTTTTTCCACAGTGTTGCTTCCTCAGAATTTTTCTTCTTGTTTACGATAGACCACTTGACGCTGAACACAAATATAATTTAAGATTACTTGTATCATGTAGAAATTTGGAGAAACAAAAACTAACTTTTATTGAATACAATGTGTTTAATTGTATAACAGTGCTGACACGTTGCAATAGTTCTACTAAGCTGAAAATGTTTTGATGACGATTTTCATTTGGACAGTGTCTGAAGCCTCTCACTCAAGTACCTAATGATAATCAGGCAGCATTGATGGATTCTTGTTGTCCAGATACTGTTTCTCCATGACTGTAATGTCCTGGTGAAACCTTTCACCATGCTCGTCACTGATAGTGCCAGGAATTGCAGGGAAGAAGCCAAAATGGGAATGTGGAAAACATATCCTTAGTGACATGTTGAACTTTGTGGCATGCTTGAAGCCTGTTGGCAACCAGCTGCATTTATTTTGGAGCTCTGTTGTTGGCAAGAAAATTTTCAACAACCTTGAATGTCTTCTATGTGATTTTCCCCAGGCCCATTAGAAGTTATTTGAATTGCCTGTCACCGATGACCTGTGGACCAACAAAAATGCCTTCTTTAATCTTGCCATCAGTTATCCTGACTTGAACTATGAATTGAAATATCAAACGCAGGCAATTTCAGGAAAATGGTGCGCGATAGGGAAATTCCATGATGATTTTCATGATCAACAGCCCTAAGTCCATAAGTTATACCCAAAAGTATTCAGGAAGCAAAATACTTGCTTTAAAGTGTAATGAATGCTCTTCATAATGCTACTGCTCAGACCCCCATTGGATGAGTTCCTTAGCTGCTGCGTTCTGAAGATAATAATCATTATTTTAAGTACAATGTGGACTTTGAGCAGTGTGCAGTCAGAATCAGAATCAAGTTTAATATCACTGGCATATGTCATGAGATTTGCTAACTTTGCAGCAGTTGTGCATTGGAATACATAATATTAGAGAGAAATAAAGGAAATTAAAACAAGTAGTGAGGTAGTGTTCATGGGTTCAATGTCCATTCAGAAATTGGATGGCAGAAGGAAGAAGCTATTCCAGAATCGCTGAGTGTGTATCTTCAGATTTCTGTACCTCTTGGTTGCAATGAGAAGAGGGCATGTCCTGGGTGGTGGGGGTCTTGATGATGGATGCTTCCTTTCTGAGGCATTGCTCCTTGAAGGTGTCTTGGATAATATGGAGGCTAGTGCCCATGATGGAAGTGGCTAAGGGTACAAATCTATGCAGCTTATGTTGATCCTGTGCAGTAGCTGACCCCCCCAGTTAGATTCAGCCAGTTAGAATGCTCTCCATGGTACATCCGTAGAAATTTCTGACTGTTATTAATGCAGACAAAATCTCTCCAAACACCTAATGAAATATAGCCACTCTCTTGTCTTCTTTTACAGCTGCTTCGATATGTTGGGTCCAGGTTAGATCCTCAGAGATATTTACACTCAGACATTTGAAATTTTTATCAGTCAGTTGTAATATTGTTAGAAAGTTGTGATATAATCATATCTACCAATGCCAGCAAAGTGTCCCTTTAAATAATGACAATAACCACTGGCGTTGCAAACAGAGTTGATATCATTGTTGGCGCTGGAGTGAGTGACTTGGCGAGGAGTCAATGTGGAATAGTTTCGATGCTCATCCACCTAACCCAGGAGCGAGGTTGGATTGAGCTGATTTGTAGCCCAAGTGTATGGCTATGCCAGGGTCTGTGTCCTAGAGGGAGGCATGACTTGGTGCTTGGACAATTTAAACGCCGCTCCCGATAGACTGGAAGCCCAAGTGTTAGTACCGAGATGAGGCTCGGGCTGATGTCACTCACTCTCCCGCAGCGTTTGTTCTTGTGTCAGCATTGAACTGTTCTGGCTGCTGTGCTACTGAGACCAGCTGTTCCAAGGAGAGGACCTGAGGACTCAGTCCGATTCGGAAAGCTGCCACTTGCTTCCGTTGGTTGCATGATTGTGTTTCTCTGTTCCTTTTTCTCTGTGTAGTGCTTTTGGTCTTCCTTTTTTTTCAGCTGGTTTCTTTGGATCTCTTGCTTTGTGGCTGCCTGTAAGCTAATCTCAAGGTGTATCAATTATCCATTTTTTGATAATAGATTGTACTTTGACTTTGATGTTGATTCACATAATGTAACACTAATTCTGAGACACCTCCATGGCTGTTGCAATGCGGAGCTTCGAGCCATAAGTGATATTGGATAAGTGTATTTCAGTACTTGCTTGATGTCAGGAGAACATTTGGCACACTAATATTGATTGTACTTGAAAATGCCTGTCCCAGTTTTTCCAAATGACACAATCTTACGTTGAAATATTTTTGAGTACAATCTATCTTGGGTAAAACTGAAGTTTTGTATGATTAGCTTCTTAAAAGCATGTGCCACCACATTCCATTATCTAGGAATACAGGTGACTATGTCAGTAAATCAGAAAGATCAATGCAAATTGGATCTGAACAAGTTGCGATAATGGCATATTCACCAAAACTACAGTGGAAGCAAATATAGGGATAAAATATTTATCAACAAATGTATGAGAAGAATACAGAATGCTAGCTATTATTTTATGTAAAATGATTTAGAGTCAATTGCAAATATGTGAAAAGTTTTAAATTTTGAAAAAAGATTGAAGCAACAATAGAGATGAAATACCAACCCAGGAACAATCCATTTTAATGGATCGCTTGCTTGTGGATCTTTAGGCCTGATGGATAAACACAATTCCACAGCAATAATTCATGCACAGCAAATGTGCCAGAGGAAACTATTTTAAAACAGAACTTGACAGAATGGATGACTTAAATGAGCAAAGAGAATGGGTGAATTGACCAGTATCGACTAATCAAAAATAATGGCAGTTTGTGGTTTTCTACAAATCCCAAAAAAAGTAAATGAAGCCATTAAAAAGGAACATTCCAGTGGTTCAAACTCATAAAGAAATTTTTTAAAAGTTTTCTGGTGCTTGACAGTGTGAAGAAATGGATGGATCATGAGGTTCGCGTTCATAGATCCTTCAAAGTTGCTCGGCAGGTTGATAGGGTGGTTAAGAAGGCATATGGTGTGCTGGCCTTCATTAGTCGGGGGATTGAGTTCAAGACAAGTAATATTGCAGCTCTATAAAACCCTGGTTATACTGTAGCGGTGTGCTACACGCAGCGCTAAAATTACGACACGGAGTCGGTAACTGCAGTCGAAGGAAAAAACTTTATTCAAAATCTTCAGCCTCACTTTTAAACCTCCCTCGTGGCGCAGAGGCTCCAAAGCTCTGTGCTCGCAAACCCCCGTAGGCTATCTGATTGTGAGTCGGTTCGGATGTGCCAGGAAATGTGTCGCCACAATACCACATTTGGGTTGTTGTGTTTCATTCTGGTTGCCTCATTATGGGATGCATGTATAAGCTTTAGAGAGGGTACAAAAAATTTACCAGGATGGTACCTGGATTAGAAAGCATGTCTTAGGAAGGTAGGCTGAGTGAGCTTGGGCTTTTCTCTTTAGAGAGAAGGAGGATGAAAAATGAAGCAGCACAGTAGCATAGTGGCTAGCATGACACTTTACAGTACAGGTGACCCAGGTTCAATTCCCGCCGCCTCTTATAAGGAGTCTGTATGCTCTTTCAAAGACCATGTGGGTTTCTTCCAGGTGCCCTGGTCGCACGCCCCCCCCCCCCCCCCACCGAACTACAAAGATGCACCATTTTGTGGATTAATTGGTCATTATAAATTGTACCATGATTAGGCTAGGATTAAATTAGGGGATTGCTGGGCAGTGAGGCTTGAAGGCCTAGAAGGGCCTATTTCATGCATAATAAATTAATTAAATGGATGGCTTGTTAGAGATATACAAGATAATGAGAGTTATAGGTGGAGGGGGCAGCCAAAGAGTTTCTCCCAGGGTAGATTGATTAATTTAAGGGGGCATAGCTTTAGGTGATGGGAAGGAAGTATAAGGGAATGTCAGAGGCAGGTATTTGACTCAGCGAATGGAAGGTGCATAGTGTGGTGGCAGAGGCAGATACATTTAGGACATTTAAGAGATAGGAACATGAATGAAGGAAAAATTGAGGGCTATGTGGGAGGGAAAGGTTAGACTGATCTTGGGGTAGGATTAGAAGGTTGGCACAACATCACAGGCCTAAGGCCCCATACAGTTCTACATTCTATGTTCTACCATAACTTCACAAATTGGATGCTTCTTCTAGCTTCTGGAAATTAATACGGTATAGTCTCTGTTTTGCATATTCAGTTAAATTAGTGCAAGCCTCTCAGTTTATTGCTTCCATTTACTCTTGCATCAGCTCTGGACCTTTATCACAAAGCCATCCAGGTGATATATGAGTCCATTGGAGGCGTCAATATATTGATAGATCACATAATGGAGTTATATTTTTCTTCAAAAAGACAAGTAGTTAACTTTGCTGGAAGTGTCAGTCTTAATAAGAGAAATATGTATTTGTTGGTAAATTATGAAATCTGTTTAAAAACCCTGCTGAGTGGAGTATTGAACACGAGTAGAAAGAAATACAGGAAAATCTCAAATTTTGTCTTTTCATAAAAGGGCCCTGATCCTCTATAAAGCAAAATAAATGTAAATTTCAAAAAATATCACCTACTGTTTCAGAATACAGATAAGGGAACACAGTGCAAGAACAACTATCAGTAGCAATTTGTCAAACGTTTATCATCACCTGATGTGGAAGTAAGCTGTTGCACAATTTGAGAAGGAACTGCTAATTTTCATGTTTGATTGTAAAGGTTTAATCACCTTGAGCATCACTGCACCAGCTGTTGAAACAGCTCCTGAACTGCAGCGTTGATAACATTTTCTACTGTGAATACATGAAATAGTGTCTACAGGGGCAAGACCTTAGAGTATCTTGCACTCTCTGCAAAGGTAAATACACTCTTCATGAGCTGCTGAATGATGAGTGATACACCAGCAAGTTACACTGAGTGTACTGGAAAGGAAACAAGGAAGCGTGTGTTCTAAACTATGAAAACTGCTGCTAAGCTTAAGAATGAGGAAGAATAACAATCGGATCAATAGCAAGGAAATACTTGCAGCAGCATTCAGTACACCTCCTAAGTCCAACTCGCCAGTTTCCTCAAGAGACCCAAGATCAGAAATGTGCCTAAGGCTACCTGCTTAAAGCTTGACATCTCTTTGGCATTCAGTATAAAGCGGTTGTCAGGAGCTATCGCCTTGGAGCACAGGAAAGGCATCAAATAAAGGCAAATAGAAAAGCGCCTGAAACACCACCATTATGATCACGAATGTCACTTCACTTGTGAGTAGGCATTTATGTCTGTCCTGCTGCCATTAATGTTCTCGGAGGACCATTCAGCCGTTATATGTTTGTTACTTATTTAACTACTGTGAAACACACACAAGGAATTGGATGATAGTTCCTTCCATTCTTTGTACTCGTTTTTGGATCTAACCATTTTTTTGCA
The DNA here is from genome assembly GCF_030144855.1 of Hypanus sabinus. Taxonomy (NCBI): domain Eukaryota; kingdom Metazoa; phylum Chordata; class Chondrichthyes; order Myliobatiformes; family Dasyatidae; genus Hypanus; species Hypanus sabinus. The sequence continues at coordinate 85,009,947 of NC_082718.1, forward strand.
AAGTTCGTGAAATGCAAGAAATAATTTACCTCCATTGGGATCGTCCATTAAATGTGGGAACCACTAACCTAAGGTTGCCTGCTTTCATAAGATTTCAGCCTGAATTTAAAATGTTCATTTCTTCTTCCCACAAAGCCCAACATAATCTGCTTTTATATCATCATGCACAGGAAATGGCTGTTGGTTGATGACAGGTCAGAGCAGTTCACTCCTAAGCAATGTTAATTTATTAGTGTCAAGGATATTTAAACTATTGTGAAACTAATGCAAAGCAATTATGTTATTTGAACTGGAAAGGGAATGCATGACTCAGAGACCCGTCTGAGACAAACGGGTTTGTATTTGTAATACTGGGAAATAAAAGAGTTCTACTAACGGACTACACCTGCGTTTTACTGACACACTGCACCTGAGTGTTACTGCCAGACTGCACCTGAGTGTGTACAGACAGATTACAGCTGAGTGTTACTGACAGACTGCGCATGAATGCTCCCGATAGACTGCACCTGAGTGTTACTGTCAGACTGCATGTGAGTGTCACTGTCTGACTGCACCTGATTGGGACTGACAGACTGCACCTGAGTGTTACTGACAGACTGCATGTGAGTGTGTACGGACAGATTACAGCTGAGTGTTACTGACAGACTGCGCATGAATGTTCCCGATAGACTGCACCTGAGTGTTACTGACAGACTGCACCTGAGTGTTACTGACAGACTGCATGTGAGTGTGTACGGACAGATTACAGCTGAGTGTTACTGACAGACTGCGCATGAATGTTCCCGATAGACTGCACCTGAGTGTTACTGACAGACTGCACCTGAGTGTTACTGACAGACTGCATGTGAGTGTCACTGTCTGACTGCACCTGAGTGTGACTGACAGACTACACCTGAGTGTTACAGACAGATTACAGCTGAGTGTTACTGACAGACTGCGCATGAATGTTCCCGATAGACTGCACCTGTGTGTTACTGACAGACTGCACCTGTGTGTTACTGACAGACTGCACCTGTGTGTTACTGACAGGTTACACATGAATCTTACTGACAGACTACACCTGTGTGTTACTGATAGACTACACCTGCGTTTTACTGACTGAATGCATCAAAGTGTTACTGACAAACTGCCTCTGTGTGTTACTTTGTGACTGCATCTGAGTGAAATGGACAGATAACACCTGAGTGTTACTGTCTGACTGCACCTGTGTGTTACTGGCAGACTGCACCTCTGTGTTATTGACAGCCTATGCCCGAGTGCTGCTGACAGAATGCACATGCGTTTTACTGACCGACCACACCTGTGATTTACTGACAGTCTGCATCTGAATGTTACTGACAGATTACACCTGAGTGTTACTGATAGCCTACAACTGAGTGTTACAGACAGACAACATCTATCTTTTACTGTGAGACTGCACCAGTGTTTTACTGACAGACTACACCTGCATTTTGCTGTCAGAGTGCACCTGAGTGTTACTGACAGGTTGCACCTGCTTTTTACAGACAGACTGCATGTGAGTTTCAATGATAGACTACACCTGAGTGTAACTGACAGAATACACCTACATTTTACTGACACAATGCACCTGAGAGTCACTGACAGATGGCACCTGAATCTTACTGACAGACTGCAACTGAGTGTTACTGACAGGTTAAATCTGAGTGTGAATAACAGAATGCACCCGAGTCTTCCTAACAGGTTACAACTGAATCTTAATGACAGAGTGCACATGAGTGTTACTGACAGATTACACCTGAGTCTTACCAATAGACTACACCTCTGTGTTACAGAGCAACTGCACCTGGGGTTACTGACTGAATGCACATGTGTTTTACTGACTGATCACACCTGTGATTTACTGACAGTCTGCACCTGTGTGTTATTGACAGACAACATCTATCATTTATTGCGAGACTGCACCAGTGTTTTACTGACAGATTGCATTTTAGTTTCAATGATAGAGTACAACTCAGTGTAATTGACAGAATACACCTATGTTTTACTGACACAATGCACCTGAGTGTCACTGACAGATGACACCTGAGTCTTACTGATAGACTACACCTGAGTGTTACTGATGGATTACACCTATGTTATACTGACAGTTTGCATCCGAGTTTTACTGACAGGTTACACCTGTGTCTTGCTGACACAGTGCATATGAGTGCTACTGACAGACTACACCTGTATGTTACTGACAGAATACACCTGAGTGTCACTGACAGACTACACCTGTGTGTTACTGATGGACCACACCTGAGTGATACTGACAGATTGCACCCGAGTATTACTGACAAGTTACACCTTAATCTTACTGACAGAGTGCACATGAGTGTTACTGATAGAATACAACTGAGTGTCACTGACAGTTTACACCTGAGTGTTACTGGCAGCCTGTACCTGAGTGTTACTAGCAGACTACACCTGTGTGTTACAGACCAACTGCACTTGAGTGTCACTGACAGGTTACACCTGAGTCTTACTGACACAGTGCACATCAGTGTTACTGACAGACTACACATGCATGACACTGAAAGATTGCACTTGTGTGTTACAAACGGACTGCACCTGAGAGTTACTGACAGATAACTCCTGACTCTTACTGACAGACTACACCTGAGTATTACTGACAGCCTGTATCTGAGTGTCACTGACAGATTACACTTGAGTGTAACTGATAGACTACATCTACGTTTTACACAAAGTCTGCACCTGACTGTTACTGACAGACTACACTGGAGTGTTACTGACGGCCGGCTCCTGAGTGTTACTGACAGGTTACACCTGTGTGTTACTGACGGACTACACCTGAGTGATACTGACAGACTGCACCCGAGTATTACTAACAGGTTACACCTGAATCTTACTGACAGTCTGCACATGAGTGTTACTGACAGAATACACCTGAGTGTCACTGACAGTTTACACCTGAGTGTTACTGACAGCCTGTACCTGAGTATTACTAGCAGACTGCACCTGTGTGTTACAGACCGACTTCACTTGAGTGTCACTGACAGGTTACACCAGAGTCTTACTGACAGAGTGCACATTAGTGTTACTGACAGACTACACCTGTATGTTACTGACAGACCACACCTGTATGTAACTGACAGACTGCACCTGAGTGTTACTGACGGACTGCACCCGAGTGTTACTGATTGAACACACACGTGTTTTACTGACTGACCACACCTGTGATTTACTGACAATCTGCACCTGTGTGTTACAGACAGACAACATCTATCATTTACTGTGAGACTGCACCAGTGTTTTACTGATAGACTACACCTGCATTTTACTAACAGACTGCATCTGAGTTTCAATAATAGACTACACCTGAGTGTATCTGACCAAATACACCTACGTTTTACTGACACTATGCACCTGAGTGTCACTGACGGACGGCACCTGAGTCTTATTGACAGACTACACCAGAATGTTACTGACGGACTGCACCTGAGTGTTACTGATGGACTACACCTATGTTTTACTGACAGACAGCACTTGAGTCTTACTGACAGGTTACACCTGAGTCTTACAGACACAGTGCACATGGGTGTTACTGACAGACTACACCTGTATGTTACTAAAAGAATGCACCTGAGTGTTACTGACAGACTGCACCTGCATTTTACAGACAGACTGCACATGAGTGTGACTGACATTGTGCACCTGAGTGTTACTGACAGACTGCTCCTGCATTTTACTGACAGACTGCATCTTAGTTTCAATGATAGATTACACCTGAGGGTAACCGACAGAATACACCTATGTTTTACTGACACAATGCACCTGTGTGTCACTGACAGACAACACTTGAGTCTTACTGACAGACTACACTTGAGTGTTACTGACTGACTTCAGCTCAGTGTTACTGATAGACTGCACCTGAGTCTTACTGACAGGTTTCACCTGAGTCTTACTGACACAGTGCACGTGAGTGTTACTGACAGACTACACCTGTATGTTACTGACAGACTGCACCTGTATGTTACTGACAGACTACACCTGTATGTTACTGACAGACTGCACCCGAGCGTTACTGACTGAACACACATGCGTTTTACTGACCGACCACACCTGTGATTTACTGACAGTCTGCACCTGTGTGATACTGATAGCCTACAACTGAGTGTTACAGACAGACAACATCTATCTTTTTACTGTGAGACTGCACCAGTGTTTTACTGACAGACTACACCTGCATTTAACTGAAAGAGTGCACCTATGTTTTAGACAAAGACTGCACATGAATCTGACTGACAGACTACACCTGTGTGTCAGTGATGGACTACACCTGAGTGTTACTGACAGGTTACACCTGAGACTTACTGACAGAGTGCTCATGAGTGTTACTGATTGATTGCACCGGAGTGTCACTGACAGAATACACCGGAGTGTAACTGGCAGAATACACCTGAGTGTTACTGACAGAATACACCTGAGTGTTACTGACAGAATACACCTGAGTGTTACTGGCAGAATACACCTGAGTGTTACTGACAGAATACACCTGAGTGTTACTGGCAGAATACACCTGAGTGTTACTGGCAGAATACACCTGAGTGTTACTGACAGAATACTCCTGAGTGTTACTGACAGAATACACCTGAGTGTTACTGGCAGAATACACCTGAGTGTTACTGACAGAATACTCCTGAGTGTAACGGACAGCCTGTATCTTAGTGTCACTGACAGATTACACCTGAGTGTAACCCATAGGCTACCCCTACGATTTACACAAAGACTGTGCCTGTGTGTTACTGACAGTCTGCACCTGAGTGTGAATGACGGAATGCTACTGCATGTTACTGACAGGTTACACCTGAATCTCACTGACAGAATGCACCTGAGTGTTACTGACAGGTTACATCTGAATCTTACTGACAGACTACACCTGAATGTTACTGACGGACTACACCTACGTTTCACTGACAGACAGCACCTGAGCCTTACTGACAGGTTACACTGGAGTCTTACAGACACAGTGCACATGGGTGTTACTGACAGACTACACCTGTATGTTACTGAAAGAATGCACATGAGTATTCCTGACAGACTGCACCTGCATTTTACTGACATTCTGCACCTGTTTGTTACCGACAGTCTGCACCTGAGTGTGAATGACATAATGCACCTGCGTGTTACTGACAGGTTACACCTGAATCTTACTGACACAATGCACATGAGTTTACTGACAGACTACACCTGTATATCACTGACAGACTACACCTGAGTGTTACTGACAGACAAAATTTGAGTGTTACTGACAGACTACACCTGAATGTTACTGACAGACTACACCTGTATATCATTGACAGACGACACCTGAGTGTTACTGACAGACAAAACTTGAGTATTACTGACAGACTACACCTGAATGTTACTGACAGACAGCACCTGAGTGTTACTGACAGCGGACACCTGAGTCTTACTGACAGACTACACCTGAGTGTTACTAACAGAATGCACCTGAGTCTTACTGAGAGACAGCACCTGAGTGTTACTAACAGAATGCACCTGAGTCTTACTGAGAGACTACACTTGTATGTTACTGACAGAATGCACCTGAGTGTTACTGACAGAATTCACTTGAATTTTACTGACTGACTGCACCTGAGCTTTACTGACTGAGCTCACATGTGTTTTACTGACCGACCACACCTGTGATTTATTGACAGTCTGCACCTATGTGTTACTGATAGCCTACAACTGAGTGTTACAGGCAGACAACATCTATCTCTTACTGGGAGACTGCACCAGTGTTTTACTGAAAAACTACACCCACAATTTACTGACAGACTGCATCTGAGTTTCAATAATAGACTACACCTGAGTGTATCTGACATAATGCACCTACGTTTTACTGACACAATGCACCTGAGTGTCACTGACAGCCGACACCTGAGTCTTACTGACAGACTACACCAGAATGTTACTGACGGACCACACCTATGTTTCACTGACAGACAGCACCTGAGTCTTACTGACACAGTGCGCATGGGTGTTACTGACAGACTACACATGTATGTTACTGAAAGAATGCACATGAGTGTTCCTGACAGAGTGCACCTGCAGTTTACTGACAGACTGCATCTTAGTTTCAATGATAGATTACACCTGAGGGTAACCGACAGAATACACCTATGTTTTACTGACACAATGCACCTGTGTGTCACTGACAGACAACACCTGAATCTTACTGACAGACTACACGTGAGTGTTACTGACTGACTGCACCTGAGCGTTACTGACTGAAGGCACGTGTTTTACTGACCATCCACACCTGTGATTTACTGACAGTCTGCACCTGAGTGTTACTGACAGATTACACCTGAGTGTTACTGATAGCCTGTTCCTGTGTGTTACTAGCAGACTGCACCTGAGTATTAACTGACAGATGACTCCTGACTCTTACTGACAGACTACACCTGTATATCACTGACAGAATGCACCCGAGTGTTACTGACTGAACACACATGTGTTTTACTGACTGACCACACCTGTGATTTACTGACAATCTGCGCCTGTGTGTTACAGACAGACAACATCTATCATTTACTGTGAGACTGCACCAGTGTTTTACTGATAGACCACACCTGCATTTTACTGACAGACTGCATCTGAGTTTCAATAATAGACTACACCTGAGTGTATCTGACCAAATACACCTATGTTTTACTGACACTATGCACCTGAGTGTCACTGATGTATGACACCTGAGTCTTACTGACAGACTACACCTGAGTGTTACTGACCGACTGCACCTGAGTCTTACTGACAGACTACACCTGATTGTTACTGACCGACTGCACCTGAGTCTTACTGACAGACTACACCTGATTGTTACTGACCGACTGCACCTGAGTCTTACTGAGAGACTACATCTGTCTGTTACTGACAGACAGCACCTGAGTGTTACTGACAGAATTCACCTGAGTGTTACTGTCTGACTGCACCTGAGCTTTACTGACTGAATGCACATGTGTTTTACTGACAGACTACACCTGTGATTTACTGACAGTCTGCACATGAGTGTTTCTGATAGCCTACAACTGAGTGTTACAGACAGACAACATCTATCTCTTACTGTGAGACTGCACCAGTGTTTTTCTGAAAAACTACACCCACAATTTACTGACAGACTGCATCTGAGTTTCAATAATAGACTACACCCGAGTGTATCTGACCAAATACACCTACATTTTACTGACACAATGCACCTGAGTGTCACTGACAGCCGATACCTGAGTCTTACTGACAGACTACACCTGATTGTTACTGACCGACTGCACCTGAGTCTTACTGAGAGACTACATCTGTCTGTTACTGACAGACAGCACCTGAGTGTTACTGACAGAATTCACCTGAGTGTTACTGTCTGACTGCACCTGAGCTTTACTGACTGAATGCACATGTGTTTTACTGACAGACTACACCTGTGATTTACTGACAGTCTGCACATGAGTGTTTCTGATAGCCTACAACTGAGTGTTACAGACAGACAACATCTATCTCTTACTGTGAGACTGCACCAGTGTTTTTCTGAAAAACTACACCCACAATTTACTGACAGACTGCATCTGAGTTTCAATAATAGACTACACCCGAGTGTATCTGACCAAATACACCTACATTTTACTGACACAATGCACCTGAGTGTCACTGACAGCCGATACCTGAGTCTTACTGACAGACTACACCAGAATGTTACTGACGGACTACACCTACGTTTTACTGACAGACAGCACCTGCGTCTTACGGACACAGTGCACATGGGTGTTACTGAAAGAATGCACCTGAGTCTTACTGACAGCCTGTACCTGAGTATTGCTGACAGACTGCTCCTGCATTTTACTGACAGACTGCACATGAGTGTGACTGACATTCTGCAGCTGAGTGTTAGTGACAGACTGCTCCTGCATTTTACAGACATACTGCACCTGCATTTTACTGACAGACTGCATCTTAGTTTCAATGATAGATTATACCTGAGGGTAACTGACAGAATACACCTATGTTTTACTGACACAATGCACCTGTGTGTCACTGACAGACAACACCTAAGTCTTACTGACAGACTGCACCTGAGTATCACTGACATAGTGCAGCTACGTTTTAGATAAAGACTGCACATGAGTGTGACTGACAGATTACACCTGTGTGTTACTGACAGACTACACCTGGGTGATACTGACAGACTGCACCCAAGTATTATTGACAGGTTACTCCTGAATCTTACTGACAGAATACACCTGAGTGTCACTGACAGACTGCACCTGAGTGTTACTGACTGACTTCAGCTGAGTGTTACTGATGGCCTGCACCTGAGTATTACTGACAGCCTGTATCTTAGTCTGTTTGACAGGTTACACCTGAAACTTACTGACAGAGAGCACATGGCTGTTACTGACAGAGTACACCTGAGTATTACTGACAGACTGCACCCAAGTATTATTGACAGGTTACTCCTGAATCTTACTGACAGAATACACCTGAGTGTCACTGACAGACTACACCTGTGTGTTACTGACAGCCTGCACCTGAGTGTCACTGATAAACTACACCTGAGTGTTACAGACAGACTACACCTGCATGCTACTGACAGCCTGCACCTGAGTGTAACAGACAGACTACACCTGTGTGTTACTGACAGCCTGCACCTGAGTGTTACAGACAGACTACACCTGTGTGTTACTGACAGCCTGCACCTGAGTGTCACTGATAAACTACACCTGTGTGTTACTGACAGCCTGCACCTGAGTGTTACAGACAGACTACACCTGTGTGTTACTGACAGCCTGCACCTGAGTGTTACTGACAGACTACACCTGTGTGTTACTAACAGAATGCTCCTGAGTTTTAAAAAAAGACCACCATATACACCAGCCATCATCGGAGTGGACTGAGCCAGAGTGGGACGGTTTTGGCTCAACAGGCAGAGGGAAGGGTAGGTCCCCGGTAAGTTTTGTTTTGTTCGTTTAAAGTAGAGAGAAAGCCAGGCAGGAAGTTGGAATGCTCCTCTTGCAGGATATGGGAAGTCAGGGAGACCTCTGGTCTCCCTGACAATGGCACCTGCAAGAAGTGCATACAGCAGCATATCTATGGGTGAGGTGCCAGAGGTTTGGAGGATAGCTCATGTTGTTCCGTTATTTTTAAAAGGCTGTAAAAGTAATCCAGGAAATTAAAGGCCGGTATGTTTGATGTTGGTAGTAGCTAAGTTATTAGAAAAAGTACTAAGAGATAGGGTCTACATGTATTTAGATAGACAGGGACCTATTAGGGAGAGTCAACATGGCTTTGTGTGTTATAGGTCGTGTTCAGTCGGTTTGTATACATGGTGAGGTAGTAAATTGGATTAGACATTGGCTCAATGGGAGAAGTCAGAGAGTGGTAGTGGAGGATTGCTTCTTTGAGTGGAGGCCTGTGACTAGTGGTGTGCCACAGGGATCCATGCTAAGTCCATTGTTATTTGTTATCTATATCAATGATCTGGATGATACTGTGGTAAATTGGATCAGCAAATTTGTTGATGATACAAAGATTGGAGGTGAGGAAGGTTTTCAATTTCATAAAGTGAGGGTTGGGAACGGACCCAAATGCAAGACACAGACACGAAGTACTAGGGACAGGACTAGGTGTGTTAAGAAAGCAAGGGAAGTGGTGAAGAAACAACGTTGGACAAGACACAGGCCCTGAATGAGACCAGGATACAGACCCTGGGCTAGGACTAGACTAGGAAAGTGGGACCTGGATGAGGAACTAGGAACTTGTAATTAGTAACTTGGAACTAGGAACTAGGAACCTGGACAACGACTTCAAGCCAAAGACTGAACAGGGATCCAGAACCTGGGTCTTGACTTGGGCTTGGACTCCAGATCTAGGCAAGGACAAGACATTGCAAGGCAATAGGACTGGAGAGGGGGCAGGACACGGGACTCCTGGGCTGAGTGAGGACATGAAGCTCAAACTTGGACAAGAGAGACTGGAACACAGAGCCTTGGTCTTAGGAGACAGGAATGTGGAACACAGAGCCTTGGTCTTGGGAGACAGGAACGCAGAACACAGAGCCTTGGTCTTGGGAGAGGAACGTGGAACACAGAGCCTTGGTTTTGGGAGACAAGAATGCGGAAAACAGAGCCTTGGTCTTGGGAGACAGGAACGTGGAACACAGAGCCTTGGTCTTGGGAGACAGGAATGCGGAACACAGAGCCTTGGTCTTGGGAGACAGGAACGCGGAGCACAGAGCCTTGGTCTTGGGAGACAGGGACACGGAACACAGAGCCTTGGTCTTGGGAGACAGGAACGCGGAAAACAGAGCCTTGGTCTTGGGAGACAGGAACGTGGAACACAGAGCCTTGGTCTTGGGAGACAGGAACGCGGAGCACAGAGCCTTGGTCTTGGGAGACAGGAACGTGGAACACAGAGCCTTGGTCTTGGGAGACAGGAATGTGGAACACAGAGCCTTGGTCTTGGGAGACAGGAACGCAGAACACAGAGCCTGGGCCCCTCCTTGAGAACAGGACGTAGGGCCAGGACTCATACACAGAAAGCTGAACACGATGAGACAGTTCCCAACACTAGGTAGCTGCAAATAGCCAGACCTGCCTAGCGATGGCATGGACACAAAGAGAGTTCCAAACAATGAAAGACAGTTCTTATCTGGACGCAGCAAGGCTCCAGTCTTGCTCCGGTAGTAGAACTTGACAGCCAGAATAGGCGAAGATGCAGGTGAGGCTCCAGGCAAAAGGCAACAGGTGTGGCTCCAGGTGAAAGGAAGCAGGTGGGGTTCCAGGCAAAAGGCAGCAGGCGGGGCTTCAGCCAAGGGCTACAGAAAGGAGGGGAAGGGAAGGGAACAGTCCAGCCTCAGGGTAACGGCAAAGACAGCCTTGCTTACCCAATGGAGGCAAGGACAGGAAGGGACCAATCCAACCGCAGGGTAACGGCAAGGATGGCCTGACTTACCGCACGGAGGCGAGGGCGTGATTCTGACAAGACGAACCAGCACCTACATGCGAACCCAGGGCCACTTAGATTTCCAGTCCCAAGACAAGCATCAGGTGCCTATGATTAAGCCCAACTGAACCAAGGGACAGCCAGACTACCCGGAGTCCGGAGTCCACAGACCAGACCTTGAACCGGAATGTGGACTTCACCGACCTGGCCATGACATTCAAAGCTGGCAGATGGATCTGGACCAGCTGGAAAAATGGGCTGACAAATGGCAGATGGAGTTTAATGCAGACAAGTATGAGGTATTGCACTTTGGAAGGACAAACCAAGGTAGAATGTACAAGGTAAATGGTAGAGCACTGAGGAGTGTAGTAGAACAGAGGGATCTAGGAATACAGATACAAAATTCCCTAAAAGTGGCATCAGAGGTAGATAGCATAGTAAAGAGAGCTTTGGGTACATTAGCCTTTAGAAATCAAAGCATTGAGTATAAGAGTTGGAATGTTATGGTGAGCTTGTATAAGGCATTGGTGAGGCCAAATTTGGAGTATTGTATGCATTTTTGGTCACCGAATTACAGGAAGGATATTAATAAGGTTGAAAGAGTGCAGAGGAGGTTTACAAGGATGTTGCCGGGATTTGAGAAACTGAGTTACAGAGAAAGGTTGCATAGGTTAGGACTTTAATCCCTGGAGCGTAGCAGAATGAGAGGAGACTTGATAGAAGTATATAAAATTATGATGGGTATAGATAGAGTGAATGCAAGCAAGCTTTTTCCACTGAGGCTACAGGAGAAAAAAACCAGAGGACATGGGTTAAGGGTGAAGGGAGAAAAGTTTACAGGGAACATTGGGGCTTCTTCACACAGAGCGTGGTGGGAGTGTGGAATGAGCTGCCAGATGAAGAGGTAAATGCGGGCTCACGTTTAACATTTAAGAAAAACTTGGACAGGTAAATCAATGAGAGGTGTATGGAGGGATATGGTCCAGGTGCAGGTCAGTGGGACTAGATAGAAAAATGGTTTGGCACAGCCAAGAAGGGCCAAAAGGCCTGTTTATGTGCTGTAATGTTCTATGGTTCTATGTTACTGACAGCCTGCACCTGAGTGTTACTGACAGAATACACCAGCATTATACTGACAGACTGCACCTGAGTGTGACTGACAGACTACAGCAGAAAGCTGCTGGAACCTGAGTTGCAGTAAATCAAGTTACTATGGAGTGATGGTCTCAATGGAGGGAATTCTAGAATACTGAAGAGGGAAAAAAGAGAAAGCAGAGCTTGAAAATGAGTGGGTAAAACAAAATTGTGCACCAACGTATTTGCATATTTGTTTCCTGTTCAGATAGAAAAGGAAACCATAGTGAGGGAAGTTGTCGTGAGACCTGCGGGACTCTGCGCTGTCATATAGCGTTGGGCTTCTAGGTTTCTCTAGCATCTATATTTTCTAATTGTTATCTCAAGTAGAGGCATTAACCCTTTGTGCTTTCTGTTTAATCTTGTCAAGTTAATTGTGACTGGCATGGCCTTCTGCCTTTGATGCCTATTTAATGCAGACTCCTGGTTAGTGCTTATTGCAGAGACCTTGTGTTGAGAATGATTTGTCTCATGTCACTCAGTGATGCCTCCAATGTTCTACTGGTGTTCCTATCGATAACCTCTTTGATTCTTTTATTGCATGGGAGTCTGCTGTTCCTGGGTTGAGACATTGCCAGCACTTGCCATGACAGAGGCTACTGTTCCTTCATGTCTGGGTTCAGTCCTGCCAGCAGCCACCATGACACATTATGTGCTGTGTCTTACGGTGTGGGCGATTGTGATCTTCCCATGACCATAATGTTTCTTGGCAATTCTTTCTACAAAAGTGGTTTGCAATTGCCTACTTCTGGGTAGTGCCTTTACAAGACGGGTGACCCCAGCCATTATCAATATTCTTCAGAGATTGTCTTGTGTCAATGATCACATAATCAGGACTTGTGATATGCACCGGCTGCTCATACGACCATCCGCCATCTGCTCCCATGGCTTCATGTGACCATGATCGGGGGGTGGGGGAGCTAAGCAGGTGCTACACCTTGCCCAAGGGTGACCTGCAGGCCAATGGGGGGAAGGAGTGCCTTCTTTGGTAGAGACATATCTCCACCCTGTCACCCATCATTCCACAGACTAGCTTAAAAATATCAAGATACCGTAAAAGTTTAATGAGATCAATATAAATACAATGTGCCTGAATACTAGAGATATTCTCAAAAAGTGAGTAAGTTCTCATTCAAGGAAAGGGGTAAATGATTACAGTGTGATTGTCATTATGGAAAGATAGCAATGGGTAGATCAAAGCTGGAGGCTAAAGTATCCGAAGATATTAAGTATTTTAGAAGGAGAGGGTAAAAGATGGGATGGTGGTGTTAGTCACTATTATAAGACCTAAGATATAGGAGCTGAATTAGGTCATTTGGCCCATCATATCTGCTTTGCCATTTCATAATGCCTGATCCATTTTCCTTCTCAGCCTCAGTATCCTGCCTTCTCCACCTATCCCTTCATGCCCTGAATAATCAGGAACCTATCAGCATCTGCCTTAAATATACTAAATAACTTGGCCTGCACAAGTGCCTCTGGCAATGAATTCTACAGAAATTAATAATAATAATAATAATAATAATAATAATAATAATAAATCAATAAACAATATCGAGATCATGAGATGAAGAGTCTTTGAAAGTGAGTCCACAAAGTTGTGGGAACATCTCACTGATGGAGCAAGTGCAGTGGAATGAAGCTATTTTATTTTGCTCAAGAGCCTGAAGGTAAGTAGTAATAACTGTTCCTGAATCTGGTGGTGTGAGTCCTGAGGCTCGTGTACCCTTTTCCTGATGACTGCAGCAAGAAGAATGCATGACCTGGGTGGTGGGATTCCTTGATGATGGAAGCTGCTTCTCTGCATCAACGCATCAATAGGTTAGACCAGGAGTTCCCAACCATTTTAATACCGTGGACCAATACCATTAAGCAAGGGGTCCATGGACGACAGGTTGGGAAACTTTGCGTTAGACTAAGTCAGCACTGATTGCTGAAAGAGGGATCATGTTTGACAATCCTGCTAGAGATTACTGACGGTGTATCTGATATAACAGATAAAACAGTCATTAGATGTACTTACATTTTCAAAAAGCTTTTGATAAAATTCAACATAATAATGTATAAAATTAAAATAGTGTGGGGATAATGTATAAGGATGGATTGAAAATTGGTTGACTAACAGGAAATAGAGAGAAGGAATAAATGAGTCTTTTTCAGAATGGCAGGCTATAACTAGTTGGCTCATAATGTCTGGACTTTAGCTATTCACAACATGCATCAGTGATTTAGCTGATCAAAGGGAATGTATAATTTTGATTTTTGATGAAAAGATTAGACCAGATGGGATTATAAATTGTGAGAACACAAATAAGATTCAGGTCAAGTTGACAAAACCATAACAGATCTGGTAGAATGTGGATAACTGTGTGATTAATGACTTCAGTAGGAAACATAAAAAGGCATCATATTATTTAAATGGGATTGGATTGAGAAGTGTTGATACAAAGAGATATGGGTGCTCTGTGCATCAGTAATGGAAAACAAAGGAGCATGTATCAGGGGTTCTTGAAGAGGCCACGCTGACCTTGAAGTGGTATAAACACAGGAAAAATTACACGCCAGGTTAAATTGGAAATTGTACTATTTAGAGGCCCTCGGTTGGTTGGGATTGACCATGGATGTTGCAGCCCAGCTGTCTACATGATATGCAAGCTAGGGCAGTACAATATGGACAGCAAGCTGTTGCTCATGTAGCGGACTCCCCTCTCCACGCAGCTGATGAATCTAAAGGAATGACAGAGACCAATACAGTTTGGTAGCAGCAGAGTCACAAGAGTTACCAGTCAGTGTTGAACTCAATGTACGTCCGCCTTAGGGACTTCAGCTCTAGACTTTACCTCAGGGTTTATTCCCAAAGCCTTCTCCATAAATGGGTATAGCCACAAGACACTGGAGGTTTGAGTTCAGAGTTTTCCTTTTCCTAAGTGAGCTGCTAACTGTGGCTGACCAGCCCCATCTGCCCGAAGTAACTGGTTATAAAGTGCCAGTAATTCACTTTTGGCCCTTCTCCTGTCAGTAGAAAAGGTTCCACTGGGCTTAGTATTTAAGCTGCATGTGAAGGCTAGATGCTGGACTTCGTGTCAGAACTATTTGAGACACATGCTATTGGGAACATATAATAGGCAGTGGGAGCTTATCCCTACCACACCCACGCTCCCACCCTCCGGCTGTGATAATCTTAAGAATCAATTACGAAGTGGTACTATAAAGCATAGCATCACGCCTTTTCTCTGAGTGCTACTATATCTTACAAAACTCTGTAGGCACGATGGGGAAGCAGAGGTGTGTTTCAGTCATTACCCAGGCTAGGCTGGTATAGCTCCAGCTGTATTTTGCACTAAGTCACCGGAGTTCTCAAATCAGCACCAAAGCTCTGCTTGTCTGGAAGTGAGAGAACCCTCATGATGACTGTGATTTGGATGAGATGATCAATCTACTTTTCATGAACTATGAAGATAGGAAAATCTGGAAAGAGGTGCAATGGTCCTCTTCGAGATTCATTCCAAGAATCTGCTAACCACTGAGATCTGTGGATTGTTCCCAGGTTCATATCAGCACTAACATCAAAACTGCTGGAAGATCATAAACTCAGATGCACTTCCATGTGCCCAAGGCTAGTTGGTCCTCCATTGTAAGACTCCACTGACAAATATTGCCAGCTGGCTGCAGAGGGACACAGTGAAACTTGGTGAAGCCAGAGCAGAGATTCTGTGGGAAACACCACAGTCTCAGTTCCTGCTAACGCTGGAGACTGAGAGTCTAGTCTCTGTGTAACAATCTCTCAAGCTCTACACAGATCTATTAGGAACCATGAGTGTCATTGATGTGTAATAAGAAAATGTACTGATCTGAAGGTACAAATGGATGTAGAAAAAAATTGATTTTATTTTCTTTATTCTGTATATTATTATGAATAAATTAATTTTTGAAAGAAAGAAAAATCTATACCACAAATAAGACAGTCTTGCCTTGTGCAGTAATACAGATTAAGAAATAGTTAGTCCACTAGAATGTCCTCTTTATGATAACTCCAGAGTCGTACCCAAATTTGTATCCATGGTACGTTAATTAAATATAGAACATAGAATAAAATGGTGTGGGAAAAGGCCTTTCAGACCACAATGTCAGTGCCAAATGTGATGTCAATTTAAACCACCCATATACCTGCCCAGGATGTATATCCTTCATCCTTTGCCTTCTTATGCGTCGGTCTAATCTAGGGGTTCGCAATCTTTTTTATGCTATGGACCCCTATCATTAACTGAGGGGTCTGTGGACCCCAGGTTGGGAAACCCGGTCTGTTACGTATTCAGGCAACAATAAATATATGAGTTCGGCAAGGGTTTCTTATAATAAAACAACACGTTTATTAAACACAGAAAACAAACCCCCCAAAAGTAAACAAACACTACCGTAACCGGAAACAGCTGCTGAGCGGCTGTTCAAACAGTTCGTAAAGTGATATTCCAAAACAGTTCTTTGAAGTGATATTCCAAAACAGTTCTTAAAGTGATATTGCCAAAAGTTCAATATGCTCACAGTCCATTTAAAAGGAGAGACTTTACAGGACGATTTAAGTTATCTTTCACGTCGTTTGCTTCGATTCCCGACGTCGAAATTCCCACGAAGAATTTACGAAACAGAACGGCTTAAAGGCACTGACCTTTCCTTCTCCACTACCTTCAATCCTTTCTAGGTAAACCTAGGGATTAACACGAAGATAGTCAACGAAATCCTTCCAAATAAGGATCAAACAAAGGTCGCCCCCGTTTCACCGTAGAAAGCGATTCTCCTCGATCTTTAACTTCCAACCTTGAATCTTCACTCTCCTTTAATTCTCAAACTAACAGAATCATAAAGAACCTGTTGGCATTAACCTTTTAAACTTTAGGCATTAAATAAAAACTTCATCCTTCAACTAAACTGCGTCATCACTTCAAACACGCAGTGGCATGAAGTCAACTTGGCAAATCCAGCCACGAACTGCCCCTCCTCACAGGGTGGGGTCTACCTTTTATAACCTGTAAAAAAACCCATCACATGATCTCTACTGGCGGGAAAATGACATCATTCCACCATCACAAGACCATCACCTCAAGTCCAGTACAGCTTCAACCCCAGTCACATGACAAGGGCACCACTGTCATGTGTCACGAGTATGTAACAGGTCAAATGCTTAATAAGTGCAGCTTTCATCATTACCCCTGGCAGCATGTTCCAGGCACCAACCAGTCTTCATGTTAAAACAAACACTGGCATGCAAATCCCCTTTAAATTTTTCTCCGCTCACCGTAAAGCTATGGCCTCTGTTATTTGACATTTCCACCATGGGGAAAAAGACTGACCATCTATCCTGCATGTGCCAGTCCTAATTTTATGTACTTCTATCAAATTGCTTCTCGGTCTTGAACACTTCAGTGAAAACAATCCAAGGCTCTCCATCCTTTCCTTGTAGTTATATAATGATAATATGTTGGGAGGCAATGATAAATCAAGTACATGCAGATAATGTAGATGGCTAATTAGCAGATCTTAAAATAAAATTCATAGCAAACCAAGAATGGAGTGTGATCATTGATGATAACAGGCTTGCTACTTGCCATCCAAGGCTTTAGCTGACAAGAAAATTGTCTAAGGCACGAGAACACCAGACCCTGTGTGTAGGGCAAGTGATGGGGAAAGTGTCAGAAATTACTGATCATGCATCTTCTCCTCTTGGTCAAAAAGTGATGAGAGAACACCTGTAAATTGGTTAAGATGTTGTATCTCCAAATGGATATAAAAATACCACGCTTTCTACAACATGTGAGTGTGTGTGTGTGTGTGTGTGTGTGTGTGTGTGTGTGTGTGTGTGTGTCTGTGTGTGTCTGTGTGTGTATGTGTGTGTGTGTGTGTGTGTGTGTGTGTGTGTGTGTGTGTGTGTGTGTGTGTGTGAGAGAGAGAGAGAGAGAGAGAGAGAGAGGAAGAGAGAAGTGTGAGTGATTCCTTTATTTCATAGCAACCTTTGTGGCAAGGGGTTTGAGTCCAAGGATAAAGAAGTCCCTACAATTATACAAGGCCTTGGTGAGATCAAACCGGGAGTCTTGCCTACACTTTGAGTCTCCCAATATAAGAAATGATACAGGACACACAAGGGAAAGCAGATGCTGGAACCAGCAGCAACAAACAAAATGGCGTCCAACTAGCTGGTCACACAGCATCTATGAAGAGCGGAGACTCAACATTTTCATTTGAGACCCTTTGTCTGTCTTTCAGAGAGCTCCAGACCTATTCCAGAAGTGGCAGGTTTGCTATACAAGTGATTGGTGCTGTGTTTTGTAACTCCAAAACATAAAATTAATTTAAAGAAAAAAAAGGAGCCCGACTGATGCATGTCTTAATACTGTTGTTTTTTGCTTTAAGTAAGGCATGCACATATGATATGGTGGTGTAATATTGTATGCCATTCACATACTTTTAACAGGCAACACATAATTAATTATTTAAACAAACAAAAAAGGCTTAACAAAACAATATATTTACAATATAACTCATGTATTTCTGAATATTAAATACACAATACTCCATCATGCTTAGCTATAAGCTCTAGCTCAATATAGATTGAATCTCAATTTATATACATACATACGTATATATAGCACCTTTCCTGACCAGTGGGGGGAAGGGTTTGGAAGTTATGGCTGTGAAACTATCTCAGTCTCAGGGGCCTCCTCCATGTGGTTGTAGGAGTTGACTCTGGGACTGCAGGAAGTGTTTCTGACAGCTCTGGACACCTTTATTTTGGACATGTTGGCATCCCAAACAGTGCACGGCAAGTTGATAAACTCCAGGCTACCAGGAAATACTTCAAGCCTATGCTTCCATTTTAGCCACTGCTAGAAGACCGGCATGTCGGTCCTCCAAAACTTCAGCTCTCAGCATGGATGTTGCACGATTCTCGATCTCCACATGAGGCAACCTCCGTCAAGTGCCACAATATTATCAGGACGTCTGCTTGCCAAGTAACACACTAAAGCCGGAATTTCTGAACTTACGTGAAACACATAGTGTTGTTCAATAACATATTGTACGTGATTCATCCAGCAAAGATGTTGATGCCTTGCAGACTTCCAACTGACTTGAGTTTATTGCAGCTCAGCCTGCATTTCAAGCAGGATGAACATAATGCCTGCCACCCTGACAACTCTTTGGGGAAAGGCAAAGAGAAACAGTAAAGTAACCCAAGAGCGGAGGACACCCACATAAAATGCCGGAGGAACTCAAGAAGGTCAGGCAGCATCTACAGAGAGGAAACAACAGTCAACATTATGGGCTAAGACCTTCACCAAGACTGGGAAGAAAAGAAGCCAGAATAAGAAGGTTGGGAGAATAAGAAAGGGAGAGTATGTGTACAGATCAAAGTTCAACGTAAATTAATTATTAAAGTACATAATGACACTGTTTTTATAAAGTTCATGAAAACCATGGTGTATTCATTCAGGCCCACGGATGAGTCCTTGAACACAGCCTAGTCCACCAACTCAAAATTCCTCTGCCTCCCTCGACCACCTCTTTGTTGTCCTCATCTCTGAAGCAATGCTCTTTAGCCTCTGCCTATATACAGGTTAGGAGACAGACAGCCAAGTGATCAGATTTCCTGAAATACGGTCTGGGCATGGAACGGAAGGTAGGTAGGATGAACAACTGGGATATGCAGAAGAGCGGTCTTAGTGGGGTAGGACATCTGCAAGTACAAAATTATACCTGAAGCGAATTTGAGAAAAAGTCTGAAATTGTCACGTGAAATTGTCATGGAGAAAAAGAGATCAGATGGTCAAGGACCATAAAATTCATAGTGTTGTCCTGCAGCTACAAAAATTAATCAGAAAGGCTGTGGAATGCTGGCCTTTATTGCTGTGAAGGAGGGAAGATTGAATAAGAATTTACAGGTGCAAGAGAGTTGACATCTGGAAAATTGTGTGAGGTTTGACCTCTGTATTTAAGGAAGGATCTGCTTAAATTAACAAGAGTGAAAAGAGGCTTCACTAGATTGATTTCAGGGATGAAGCAAACATAGTCAAGCAAAGATATGCCCTGGTTCTAGAGAAAGTTTTCATGAAGGAAGATAGTTATTAAGCTAAAATATGCCTTGGCTCTAGACCAGAGGTTCCCAACCTGGGGTCCATGGACCCCTTGGGTAATGGTAGGGTTCCATGAGAACCCATGCTGTAGAGAATGGTTCCATTAAAGGAAGGCATTTAGAGCCAGGGGATAGCTTCAGAATAAATGGTCACCCATTTTAGTCAGAGTTGAGGAGAATACTTTCCCTAATGGAGTTGTAACACCTTGATATTTCTACTTCAGAAACTGGTAGTTAACAAATGTTTTGAAAATGAAGATTAAAATAATTTTTTTGTAATGAGCACTATGGGGAAGAACAAGAATGGATCAGCCATGATCATATTGAAATTGCAGAACGGGGCTAATTGGCCTATACTCGTCCCTGTTTCTGATGTTCCTACAATCTTATGTAAAAAATAAAGGCTCAAAAAAACAATGATGCATCCAAGATACTTCAGAGGGAGAAATAATCAAACCCCTTGACATTCAGACACAAATAAAAAGGTTCCCAGATTCAGAGAGTACCAGTTAATGGGCAATGTACATAATTATTATACAAAAATAAAACCCTTTTTCCAAAAGGGAAAGCAATGTGTAAATAAATAACTGAGTTCTGTTTGCCAATGACATTGAAGTGATTTGCATGGTAGCTGATGGTTTTCTATAAGAAGTTAATTTATGAGACCACAAGACCATAAGATATAGGAGCAGAATTAGGCCATTTGGCCCATCAAGTCTGCTCTGTCATTTCATCATTGCTGATCCATTTTCCCTCTCATCACCAATCTCTTGCCTTCTCCCCATATCCCATGATGCCATGACTAATCGAGAATCTATCAACCTCTGCCTTAAGTATACCTAATGGCTTGGCCTCCACAGCCACCTGTGGTAATAAATTCCACGGATTCACTACTCTCTAGCTAAAATGATTCCTCCTCATCTGCACTCTAAATGGATGTTCCTCAATTCTATGGCTGTGCCCTCTGGTCTTCGACTCCCCCACCATTGGAAGCATCCTCCCCACATTCATTCTATCAAGGCCTTTCAACATTCGATAGGTTTCAATATGATCCCCTCTCGTTCTTATGAATTCCAGAGACTGCAAGCCCAGAGACGTCAAATGCTCCTCATATGACAAGCCTTTCAATCTCAGATTCACTTTCGCAAAGCTCCCATGAGTCCTCTCCAATGTCAGCACTTCCTTCTTTAGATAAAGGGCCCCAAAACGGCTCACAATGCTCCAAGTGTGACAATGCTCCAGGTCTTTACAAAGTCTCAACTTTGCATCCTTGCTTTTACATTCTGCTATCTTTTAGAGGGAGTGTATGGGGTGTCCAGGGAGGGGTAGCACCTCTGGTGGGGGGGGCCTGCTGGGCCCTTTTTCAGGGCAGCTCATCCACCTTTGGACCCCACCTGGCGCTCAGCTCTCACCTGTGGCTCCAAGTAGCCGTAGCACGCGGAGCGGCCGCACCCCGGTAAGCCGTCTCAGCAGACGGATCAAACCAGGTGAGGGTAGCCGATGGGTCTTTGACCCTCGGTGAGGTAGGGGATTGGTCTATCCCAGTGTGCGAGGTCTGGCTCCAGTAGATAGAGCGGAGGAGACCTATTAATAGTCCAACGGTCAAGAAGACAGGCCAGCAGGCATTGGTAGAGCGCTACGAGCATGACAAGGCACTTAGATGTCCTGGTCGTCCAGTGCAGAGGTGGTGATCTCCTTAAACTCACCAGCAGAAGGCAAAGGCAAACCACTGCTGTAACCTGCTGAGTACATGATTTCCCAATATGTCAGTGGTATGGAGGGTAGTACTATCTTTCCCTCCCCCCTCCCCTTCTGCTGTCCACAGGGATCGCTCCTTACATGACTCGCTTGTCCACTCGTCCCCCCCATCCCTTCCCGCCGATCTCCCTCCTGGCACTTATCCTTGTAAGCGGAACAAGTGCTACACCTGCCCTTACACTTCCTCCTTCACCACCATTCAGGGCCCCAGACAGTCCCTCCAGGTGAGGCGACACTTCACCTGTGAGTCGGCTGGTGTGGTATACTGCGTCCGGTGCTCCCGGTGTGGCCTTTTATATATTGGTGAGACCCGACACAGACTGGGAGACTGTTTTGCTGAACACCTACGCTCGGTCTGCCAGAAAAAGCAGGATCTCCCAGTGGCCACACAGTTTAATTCCACGTCCCATTCCCATTCTGATATGTCTATCCATGGCCTCCTCTACTGTCAAAAGGAATCCAAACTCAGGTTGGAAGAACAACAGCTTATATACCGGCTGGGTAGCCTCCAACCTGATGGCATGAACATTGACTTCTCTAACTTCCGTTAATGCCCCTCCTCCCCTTCTTACTCCATCCCTGACATATTTAGTTGTTTGCCTATTCTCCATCTCCCTCTGGTGCTTCCCACCCCTCCCCCTTTCTTTCTCCCAAGGCCTCCCGTCCCACGATCCTTTCCCTTCTCCAGCTCTGTATCACTTTCGCCAATCACCTTTCCAGCTTTTAGCTTCATCCCACCCCCTCCGGTCTTCTCCTATCATTTTGCATTTCCCCCTCCCCCCACTACTTTCAAATCTCTTACTATCTTTCCTTTCAGTTAGACCTGATGAAGGGTCTCAGCCCAAAACATCGACAACGCTTCTCCCTATAGATGCTGCCTGGCCTGCTGTGTTCCACCAGCATTTTGTGTGTGTTGTTTATGTTCATCTGATGTTATTTCACCCTGGCATCAGCCTACCCCTCCTCCCAAATATATCAAATGATGATTGATTGTCACAACATCTAATATGGTATACTGCATTCATGTTTGAAGGAGCATTATTCCAACAATCTCTGATGGGTGTTCTATGCTGGAATAGTTCTAGTAATTAGAGAAGCAATACTTTCTCAAGCAAGTCTGTATTCTAAAATCAGTGATGCAGCATGCTTTCTGCCAGGCATAATGTCAGCTGCAATTTTCAGCAGGGAGCGAGTTATTGTGACAGATTATTCAAGATCTAACTGAGGACTAGCAGAAAGCCTTGGGGGCGTTGAATGTCCTGCTCTCAGACCAATGTTTCTGGGATCCAAGGAGAACCTGTTGCTTCTTACAGTTGCAAATCTTGAGAACAATGAAGGTCCACCCACTTAAGAGTGGTCCCTGAGATGGTGGAGTTGAAAAAGGCTTCAATTGATTGCACTCTGAGAAGGGAGCATTGACCTGAGATGTTAATTCCATTTCTTATCCACAACTGCTGCATAAACAGCCAAGTATCTTCTGTTTTTATTTCAGATTTTCAGCGTTTACGACATTTAGATTTTGCTCATCCTCTTCAGGGCAGCTTTCACTGAAGTGGAGTGGCGATGTAGCGATGACAAGTATATTATTGATGACAACTTCTGCACCTTTCTACGGATTGGCTGACTCTAACTTCAAGTGGGCATAGCTCTGATCTACTACAATATTACTGACATTTTGAAGCTAAGGAATAAGGACAATTATCGTAAGCTTGGTAGTTAGCTCAACAAGTCCACAGGGTTGTTGGTGAACTGATCAAGGCAGATAAAATCTTAGTAATCTCAGTGGATCAGGCAGGATCTACGGAGAGTAATGAACAGTCAATATTTTGGCCAAGACCCTGAACTGGGTATTCAGAAGCCAGAATACAAAGGAATACAAGCCAGTAGGTGAGGAGGATGGTGGATGGGTAGGGGATGAAGGGGAGGGGACCAAGTAAGAAGCTGGGAGATGACAGGTGGAAGAGGACAGGGGCTGAAGAAGAAGGAATCTGACAGGAGAGGACAGCATCCATGGAAGATAGAGGAAGAGGAGGTGCACCAGTCGGAGGTGATGGGCAGGTGAGGAGAAGAGAGGGGGTGAGAGCAGAACCAGAATGGAGAATGGTAAAAGAAAGGAGGGGAGGGGGAGAAATTGTGTTGGGCGGGGCATGGCAGGGCATTCGGGCAAAGTGTACATGTGTGCTGGGTGGTAGCAGGTGGAAGTTCTGGTTCTTATGCTGCAGTTTCTTATGCCTGATGGCAGAAGGTCAAAGAAATTGTGGGAGGGATGTGAGGGGCCTCTGACAATGCTGGAGGCAATGCATATGCAGAGCTTCTGATACATGTCCTGAATGGGGGTGAGGGTGATCCTGACGGCAATTTCAGCAGTCCTCACTATCCATTGCAGAGTCATACAATCTGATGAATTGCAGTTCACATACCAGATGGTGTTGCAACTGGTCAGGACACTCTTGATGGTGCTCCAGTAGACGTGGTGAGAATGGGGTGGGAGCCTCACTTCCCTCAAGTCTCTTTAGGAAGTAGAGGCACTGCTGTGTCCTCTTGACTGAAGAGGTGGTTTTCATGGACCATGTGAGATCGTCAGTGATGTTCATGGCAAGAAATCTGGTGCTCCTGACTCTGTCCAAGGAGAAACCTTGTGGAGTAGGGATCGGTTAGCTGGCATCATCCTGAAGTCCACAATCATCTCTTTAGTCTTGGCCATGTTGGGACTCAAGTTGTTACATTTACACAATAAGCTGCTCTACCTCCTTCCTGTCTGCTGTTTCATCATTGTTCCTGAAGAGGCCAACCACTGTTGTGTCGCCGACAAACCGAATGTTTTGGTTCGAACTGGATTTGACAGTACAGCCAACCGTTAGCAGTGTGAACAGCAGTGGGCTAAGTAATTGTAGTATAACTGATCCTGTATTTTCTAGAAGCTTCTCAGTTTTCGTTACGTCTTATTAATAGAATGCTTCTTATCTCTAGTCTGAGTATAGGCACAATTTCTTTTTCTTTGTCTCTTTCTTTATTTGTTCCCTTTTCTTGTAACAGTTAGTAAATCAGTGATGACACAAGTTTTATAAGAGGACTATTTTGCTTATCCATTGAAACTTCTCAATCACAGGTACAAAGGTTTCATATCTGGTGAAACTCTGGATATATGGGGTATGTTCCGAAGGTTCAAAGGTTCATTTTATTGTCAAAGTATGCATGTACAATACAACTCTGACATTTGTCCTCTCCTGATAGCCCTGAAATACGGAAAAAGCACAGGGGTTGTTGAAAGAAAATACATCAACAAGTCCACCCCCATACCCGCACGAAAAAGAAAACAAACTTGTAAGCCCCAAAACTTCGCACAAACCCCCTCATGGAAAAACGAACAGGTTGCTCACATGGAAAATGGTAGCTGGAACATCAAAAAGCCCAATCCCCCCCACCCTCTCCCTCACAAAAAACAACGATGATAACATCAAATCCCCCCAACCCTCTCCCTCACAAAAAACAGCAACAATCACATCAAACCCCCAAACCCTCATCCTCACAAAAAACAGCGATGATAACATAAAACCCCCAAACGCTCATCCTCACAAAAAACAGCAACAATCACATCAAACCCCCAAACCCTCTCCCTCACAATAAACAGCAACAATCACATCAAACCCCCAAACCCTCTCCCTCACAAAAAACAGCAACAATCACATCAAACCCCCCAACCCTCTCCCTCACAATAAACAGCAACAATCACATCAAACCCCCCCAACCCTCTCCCTCACAATAAACAGCAACAATCACATCAATCCCCCAAACCCTCTCCCTCACAATAAACAGCAACAATCACATCAAACCCCCAAACCCTCTCCCTCACAATAAACAGCAACAATCACATCAAACCCCCAAACCCTCTCCCTCACAATAAACAGCAACAATCACATCAAACCCCCCCCAACCCTCTCCCTCACAAAAAACAGCAACGATAACATCAAACCCCCCCAACCCTCTCCCTCACAAAAAACAGCGATGATAACATCAAACCCCCCCAACCCTCCCTCACAAAAAACAGCGATGATAACATCAAACCCCCCCAACCCTCTCCCTCACAATAAACAGCGATGATAACATCAACCCCCCCCAACCCTCTCCCTCACAATAAACAGCAACAATCACATCAAACCCCCCCAACCCTCTCCCTCACAAAAAACAGCAACAATCACATCAAACCCCCCCAACCCTCTCCCTCACAAAAAACAGCAACAATCACATCAAACCCCCCCAACCCTCTCCCTCACAAAAAACAGCAACAATCACATCAAACCCCCCCAACCCTCTCCCTCACAAAAACAGCAACAATCACATCAAACCCCCCCAACCCTCTCCCTCACAATAAACAGCAACAATCACATCAAACCCCCAAACCCTCTCCCTCACAATAAACAGCAACAATCACATCAAACCCCCCCAACCCTCTCCCTCACAAAAAACAGCAACAATCACATCAAACCCCCCACAACCCTCTCCCTCACAATAAACAGCAACAATCACATCAAACCCCCAAACCCTCTCCCTCACAATAAACAGCAACGATAACATTAAACTCCCCAACCCCTTTCTCACAAAAAATAACGACAATAGCGTCAAAAGCCCCAATCCCCTCCTCGCAGAAATAAACAGCAGCAGTAGCATCAAAACCCTCTCTCACACAAAAACTAACAGATTGCTCACACAATAAAACACTAACAAAATTATCAGACCCCAATTCCCCACTTCTCCCTCTCCTCAAAAGTAACAAATCGCCCACCTCACTGTCTGTTTAACTGTTCTGTAGAGAGGAGTATGGTTCAGGATTAGTTAAGTGGATGCTCACTGGGGAACTTATCAGCAGGTAGTGAAGCATGTAGGTCATAGAACACAGATCTATTATAGTACAGCAAAGTAATGGACCTTCAGCCAACGGAGTTGTGCCAAACTTTCAACCTACTCCAATATTGATCCAAACCTTCCATTTTTACATCCAAGTGCAAGCCATTTATAAAAAATCACAAAGAGCAGGGGTCACAGAATAAATCCCCACAGAACACCACTGGTCATTGACCTCTAGATAGGATCCACTCTTACTACTGCAGGCCTTTTCTGAATCAACAGGGAATTATATGTTAGCCTGTCTACAAACAATGCACATTGGATGGTGATGTAGGGATATAAAACTTTAATTAGACGACAACTGGAGTATGATGTGCAGCTTGGTCACTGCAGTACTGAAGAAGGTACAGACTTTGAGCCAATGCAGAAGTTCGCTAGGATATTGCTTGATTAGAGAATATGAACTATATGACGAGGTTAGGCAAAATTGGATTGTTTTCTCTAGACCATTTGTGACTGAGGGGGTGACCTGATAGAAATATATAAAATTAAGAGAAACTTATTCTTCTTCTTGGACCGTTAGCTCCCAATGGAGCATAGCCCATCGATGATTCACCATCCTCTGTTCTGATCTAGTTTCTCAAAGGTTGACCAGGGGTGTCCCCATTCTCTAATGTTGGCCTTGATGTCTCTCCTTCACGTGCTCTTTGGAAATCCCTTTTCCCTCTTTGCTTGGGGACTCTAATTTAACGCCTGCCTGGTGATGTTGCTAGTCGGCTTCCTCAAGGTGTGGCCAGTCCACCTCCATTTCCATTTGCGTATTTGTTATGTCTATGGATTCCTGGTTGGAGGGCTAAGAGTACGCAAGATAATCTCAGGGTTCAAATGTTGAACTCCAGGGAGCATATATTTAAAGTACTTGGGAGAAATTTAATTGGGGTTATTTTTGAGCTACTTCTTTTATATATAGAGAATGGTGGGTACCTGGAATGTGCTGCCAGACCACCACACACATATTTTCTTCTCTGCTCTCCGCTTGCGCAGAGGATACAAAAGCCTAAAAGTAGGTGCCACCAGGCTCAAAGACAGCTTCTACCTTGCAGTTCCCTAGTGTGATAAGATACATTCTTGACCTCAAAATCAACCAGGTTACGATCTTGCACCCTATTATCTGCCTCCACCGGGCTTGCTCTGTAGCTGTGACACTTCATTCTGCACTCTGTTTTTGCTTTACCTTCGACTACCTTAATGGTTCAATCTGTAACGCAAGGAAAGCTTTTCACTGTGCTTTCGACAATAATAAGCCAGTTCCAGGTAAAGTAACAGAAGCAATAGCACTGGTTAAGTGGGATTTACAGAGCATATTAACAGCAGGGAATGGCATGGGATAGACCATGTATAGATAGATGGGATTGGTTTGGATCAGGATTCATGATTGGCCCAGACACCATAGGCTGAAGGGTCTATTCCTGACCTGCACTGTTCTATGTCTATATGTTCTATGATGCAACACTGCTGAATAGCAGTTGTTCTCGACTTAAACATTACTAAAATCATTGGTGCATTTTGTTTCATAAGAAATGGGAACAGGAATTGGCTATTAACCTCCTTACACTGGATTTGTTATAGCATCAGCTGTACTTTCCTGCCTGTTCCCCATAAGCTTCAGCTCCATAACTAATCAGTATTTTATCTGTTTTATATATTCAGTGTTTCAGAATCCACAAGAGTCGAGAATTCCCAAGGTTCATGAACTAAGAGAAAAGAAATCTTCTTCCTTTCCATCTGAAATGACAACTTTACTCTGAGCCTACGCTACTGAGTTTTAGCTCCCCTTACATGGAAAACGTCATAGAATTGACATTGTTCGAATTATTTATTATTTCAGCTGAATTATTGTGCAGACAATAATCTGTTTTAGAATATAATAATCTTTTTCCCTTTATGATTGTTAATTATTATTTTCGGATTTACCTGCATGGGGATGATTATCTCTTAGAGCCTGCACTGCTCAGAGGTGATAGGGAGCTTGCTGCTTGGCCTGCTTCCTGAGCCCAGCCCCTTTGAAGTAATGATGAATTATAGAACGTGGGTGTTTCAGGCAAGTTATGTAACATTCAGCAGTGGCACAACCTGCCTTCCTCGACAGCGCTCAGCACAATAAAATAGTTTTCTTCGGCTCGTCTAAATAACAAGCGCAAAGCACAAATAAAACAGCGCTGAAGTTCAATCGCAGCACGGTGGGTTCTGTGCAAATTACCAAGAGATGAAGAATATTAGCTTTGCAAAAGCATGCACAGTTTTAATTGATTCTGAGAGTTTAGGCAGAAGTAAACCAGGGACTGCGGTGAGGCTGTGTGCATTAAATATTCATGCACTTCTGATTCATGTGAGAACATTTTCTGATTTTCAGATCTGCTCAGAAACCTCTTGCATTTAAAGTTTGTGCCTTTGTTTATCCCCACCACTCCACTCAAATCCTCTTCCCGCCTCCCACCCCTTATTCTCGGCTTCCCCCCCCCCCCCCCATCACAAAGATTTCCCCCACTACCACATCAGCTAGATCCTCTCTGCATTTTTGTTACTTTTCCATCGCTGTTGGAGTCCGTACAGAATGCAAAGGTACCTGGGAAAGGCTGGAATTTGAAATGAAAGCAGAAGCTGCTCGAAATACACTGCAGGTCAGTAAGCTGGAAATAGACTGGTTAACGTTGCAGGGGAAGAGTGTTTATCAGGATTCAGTTCTGTTGAGAAATCTTAACCCTGACTCGTAGCCCGCCTTTCTTCTGTTCAGACAACCAGACCTGTAGCATATTTACAAGTTTCTTTTGTGTTTTTTTTTAATGATAGAAAAGGAAAATGATTTCGCTGTTCAGTGGAAGTGTTTTTTCCAGGTGTGAAGATCAAGAAAAATATGAAGATTTTATGCTACAAATCACCGAGATCTAGTCAGACTTAAATGGCAGCAAACTTCAAAGCACATTGTACAATAAAAAAAATGCCTTCTTCCGACTGGTGGGAAATGCATTGTGTAAACTAGGAACACAAAGTATCTGAATAATGAAGAAATGGATATATATGCAAAATCTACTTCCATTACAGGAATGCTCTTAGAAGCAAGTCTTCCCTTAATGGAACAGCATATTGCATTGTCTAGACACAACACCTGCAATACTTTGATGAGTCCCATGTGACAGCTCATTTCCCATTTTATCTTAGGGATTTTTAATGATTCCCCATTTGATAGACGATGGCTCCTATTAATGGTTCCCATACAAGTATGCTGGTCATGTTGATGATGTCCATATACTTCTGAGATGATCTGAGGATTGAGGAGGTCTTTTGGCAAGGGTTTTTTTTTTTCCTAATCCCTTGTGGTAAACATGCTTGTTGGGTTTTGACGAAACTGTGTTCATAGCATGTTGGGGTTAACTTTCCCTACTCCCTGCCTGCCTATGGGAGGATGAATCACAGAATTGTAATCTGTGTACATACTTTGATAATAAATGTACTTAGGCTTAGACTCCTTCTTTGCCAGAACATTGGATTTTTCCAGATTCTGGCACTGAGGTTGCCCAGGAGGCTCAATATGTCATCTTCTTGGGCTCAGTACTAAATGCTTGCAAGGTCAGAATAGAAGTCCATGTCGGCCACATCTGGGCTTTCTAAGTATTCACATCTATCACTTCGAGGGTTGTTCTGGAATCTCAAGATCTCAGAGGTCACAGAAGTTGCCTAAGCGTGATTTCCTTTAACGCGGTTTGACTGGCATGCACTAGATGCCGCATATTCTTAATATATAATAACTAGCTGCCACATACTCATAAGAAGACATTCTCCTACATATTATTGTCATAGGATCTTAGTAAAGCAAGGTCTTGATGCGGAAGCACAGAAGATAACAGAGCGGGGTCTACCACATGGACAAACAGACACACACTTATCACCTCACA
The DNA here is from genome assembly GCF_030144855.1 of Hypanus sabinus. Classification (NCBI taxonomy): domain Eukaryota; kingdom Metazoa; phylum Chordata; class Chondrichthyes; order Myliobatiformes; family Dasyatidae; genus Hypanus; species Hypanus sabinus. The sequence continues at coordinate 85,040,718 of NC_082718.1, forward strand.
TACACACACACATACACACCTCCATCCACTTGATACCCTCACCTTTAATCCTTCTATCCACAAACCTCTTTTCCATCAGTTTCCCTCTCACACTCTGACACTCACCCCTCCCCCAAATTCCCTTAGACACCTCTCTGCAACCTTTACTTTCCTCTTTCTTTCTCTTGCATCTTGTCGCTTGCCTCCAACCTTCCTGCTCCTCTCTCTTTGGCCCTTTTCTCATCGTCAACATCTTCTCTCTCCCCAGTTACAGGAAGCAGATACCTGGGTGACCGTCAGATGAGGGAACAGGAACAGGCAGTCAGTAATGCATACTCTTGTAACTGTTCTTCTCAACAACAGGCATACTACTTTGGACACTGTTGGTGGAGGGGGGTGGTGGAGATCCACAACAACAGGGTCTCTGGTACTGAGTTTGGCTCTATGACTCAGAAGGGAAGGGGAAGGGGAGGAGAAAAAGAGTGCAGTAGTAATATGTGATTCCATAGTTAGAGGAACAGTCACGAGATTCTGAAAGAGACATAGGGTTGGTATTTTGCCCCCCAGGTGCCACAGTCAGGTATGTCTAAGATCGGGTCCACAGTATTCTAAAGGGGGAGGGTGAGCAGCCAGCAGTCGTGTTACATATTGGCACCAATTACATAGATCGGTAAAGGAAGGAGATTCTGAAGAGAGAATATAGGGAGTCAGGTAGGAAGCTGAAAAGCAGGACCTCCAGAGTAGTGATCTTTAGATTGCTGCCTCTGCCACGTGCCATTGAGGGTATCAATGGGATGAATTGGCAGATGAATGTGTGGCTGAAGAATTGTTGCAGGAGACGGGGATTCATTCAGATTTATGGATCATTGGAATCCCTTCTAGGGAAGGTACAGTCTGTACTAAAAGGATGGGCTCCTCCTGAACTCAAGGGGCACAATATCCTTGCAGACAGGTTTGCTAGAGCTGCTGAGGAGGGTTTAAACTAATTTGTCAGGGGGATGGATATCAATGTGATAAGACTGAGGGTGGGGAACTGTATACAAGTAGATGCAGTGTGTAGTGAGACTGTGAGAAAAGACAGGTAGATGGTAGAGCAAAATTAGGATGAGTTGAAATGTCACATGGGGGCAAAGTCAAAAAGGGTGATGAATACTGGACTGAAGGTATTATATTTGATTGAAGGTGTTTCATAAGGAATAAGGTAGATGATCTTGAAGTGCACTTAGAGTTTGGCTGGTGTGACATTGTGGGCATCACTGAATTGTGGCTGAAAAAAATATCATAATTGGGAACTCAGTATCCAAGGATATGCATTGTATCAAATGGACAGGCAGGCAGGTAAAAGGGGTGGGTGGTTCTGTTGGTAAAAATGAAATTAAATCCTTTAAAAGGTGTAGAACACTTGTAGGTAGAATTAAAAAATTGCAAGGGTTAAAAGACCCTGAATGGAAGTTACGTACAGGCCTCCGAACAGCAACCAGGATGTGGCTGCCAATTACAATGGGAAATAGAAAAGCCATATGAGAAGAGAGATGCTGCAATAGTCATAAGGGATTTGAATATGCAGCTTGACTGTGAAAATCAGGTCGATGTTGTATCCCAAGAGAGGGTATTTGTAGAATGCCTATGGAATGGCATTTTAAAGCAGCTTATGGTTGACTCCAGTAGGGGAAAGGCAATTCTGGATTGCATATTGAGTAATGAACCAGAATTGATTAGGGAGCTTAAGGTAAAGTAACTTTAAGGAGCAGTGAATGTTATATGAAAGAATTCATCATGCAATTTGAGAGGGAGAAACCAAAGTCTGATGTAAGATTATCACAGCAGAGTAAAACGAATTACTAAAGCATGAGAGAGGAGCTGGTCAAAGTTGATTGGAAGGGGCTACCAGTAAGGCAGAATAGCAATGGCTGGTGTTCCTGGCAGCATTTCAGAAGGAGTACAACAAATATATCCCAAAGGAGAACTATCCTAAAGGGAGGATGACACATCTGTGGCTGACAAGGGAAGTCAAGGACAAGATTAAAGCAAAAGAGAGCGCAAACATTACAGCAAAAATTAGTGGGAAGTTCAAGGATTGGGAAGCTTTTAAATACCAACAGAAGGCAACCAAAAAAACCGTAAGGAGAAAAAAGATGAAATATGACGGTAAGCTGGCTAATAATATAAAGAGGATATCAAAAGTTTTTTTTAGATATATAAAGAGTAAAAGAGAGGTGAGAATGGATATTGGACTGCTGAAAAATGATGCTGGACATGCGGTAATGGGGCAAAGAAATGGTGGGCTACATTATTAATTATTTTGCATCAGCTTTCACTGTCGAAGACACCAGCATTATTCCAGAAATTCCAGAATGTTAGGCGGCAGAAGTAAGTGTAGCTGCTATTTCTAAAGTGTAGGTGCTTGGGGAATTGAAAGGTCTGAAGGTAGATAGGTCACTTAGACCAGATGGACTACATCCAAGAGTTCTGGAAGAGGTAGCTGAAGAGATTGCGGAGGCACTAGAAATGATCTTTCAAGAATCACTAGATTCTGGAATGGTTCTGGAAGACTGGCAAAATGCAAACCTCTCTCTACTCTTTAAGAAGGGTGGGAGGCAGAAGAAAGGAAAATAAAAGCCAGTTAGCCTTATTTTAGAGATGCCAGAGACGATTATTAAGAATGATGTTTCTGGGTACTTGAAGGCATATGATAAAATAGGCCAAAGTCAGCATGGTATCCTTCAGAGGAAATATTGCCTGAAAAATCTGTTGGAATTTTTTTGAGGAAATAACAGGCAGGATAGACAAAGGAGAGACAGTAGATGTTGCTTAATTGTATTTTTCAAAGGCCTTTGACAAGGCTCCTTAACAAAATAAGAGACCATGATATTACTGGAAAGATACTAGCATTGATAGAAGATTGGCTGACTGGCAGGAGGCAACGAATAGGAATAAAGGAGGCCTTGGTGCCCGTGACAAGTGGTGCTCCCCAAGTATCGGTGTTGGGACTACTTCTTTTGATGTTATATGTCAATGATTTGGATGACAGGATTAATGTTTTGTGGCCAACTTTGCAGATGATATGAAGGTAGATGGAGGGATACGTAATGTTGAGGAAGCAGAGTGTCTGCAGAAGGACTTGGAAGGATTGGGGGAATAGGCAGATAAAATATAGTGCAATGAAGTTTATGATCATGCAGTTTGGTAGAAGGAATAAAGTTGTAGACTGTTTTCTGAACAGAAAGAAAATTCAAAAATCAGACATACAAGTGTACTTAGCAGTCCTTGTGCAGGACTCCATAATTCCCTGAAGGCTAAGTTACAGGCTGAGTTGTTGGTAAGGAAGGGAAATGCAATGTTAGCAGTCATTCTGAGAGGATGAGAATATGAGAGCAAGGATATAATGCTAAGGCTTTATAAGGCATTGGTCAGACTGCACTTGGAGTATTGTGAGTAATTCTGAGCCCCTGTAATAATGGTAACACAATTTGTTCAGCTGGTTTCTATTTAGACTTCGTAATTTTGTTCACGTTCACTTTCATTCCTGACTGCAGCTCCGTTGGATCTCTGTTTGCTGTTTCTATTGATACAGGAATTCCAATTTGTATTTTAAATGTAAGTTGTCCTTCATTTAAGGTCCATTTTTGAATGCTTTCTTGTAAGAGACTACAAACTAAATGATATCTCAGTGCATCATTGAGCTGACAATGTTCAGACAATCCCAAAATTAGTACTTTTTTGTCTGTTTTATTTGCTTCAAAATATTGTTCAATTAGTTCACTATACATGTGCCAGTATTTCTTGTAGAATCGAACATGCCAGTCTTTCCAATGTAGCCAGCCACAGCAGTTCTTTTTATTTTGTGATCAGTATTCCTTGTTTATGAACCCATGAATTCTTCTGTTTTCTGACTTTAAAAAAAATCAATAGGATCTTCCCTTCTGAAGAACATTTGCTGCACTGCATTTTTTGTTAACTTTACGGTCTCTGCATCTACTGGGCTGCGTTTTTTTCTCGCTGTTCCTCACTGCATTGTTTTTTTTGTTTGAACGCTTTGCTGTGCTTCAACAAGTTGATAGCTATCACAGGTTCATTATCACCACTGTTACATTTTCTCACTTCAAAGGAAAATGCAGGAGACCAGGAATAGGTGTCTAACTTGGTGTTTTTTTTAAGTGAGGTGTGCATGATGACGTGTGTAATTCATGTATTTATACATATAACCCACAATGAAATAGTTAAATGAACAAGAATTCTTAATTAACAACATATTTACGAGATTACTCAAATATCACTGAAATATTCAGTACACATCAATTCCCAAATGAGTTATCTTTTCCCCAGTACAATTCTTAGTTAGATATCTGCAGGCTTTAAAGTTGGCGTCTTTGAAATGTGCAAACTCATTCTGTGGGAATGACTGAAACAACTGAGTCAGTGTCCAATTCCATTTTTGTTAACGTTCTGCTCACTCCTGGTATAAGCCATATTGTTTGTCTCCTGTCAGTTTTTATATTGTAAATTTCAAGGCTACCCAGCCCTGTGTCACACTCATTATGATCAGTTTTTTATCGACAGCTTGCAGATTAGTGCTCCTTTTGAAACTGTAAATTGAGCTTTTATCTTTTTTTCTTCTCTGTGTAGTCCATTTGTTTTAGCCTACACTCAAATATGACTGAAATTCTCATGGTCTGATCATTAATTCCTTATCTTGCTCTTAAGTTTCTTTGAATATGCCATGGTCCCGATCATTAATTTCCCAAATTGCTTCCAATTCTCTTTAATGATGGCACACCTGATTTCCATCAAAGACTCAGCATAAGAACCTGACATCACAACCACTAGTTGTCAGTTCGTTGGTCTTTTTCCTGTGAGTAAACTACGTTTCCTGGCCACTTAGAACCATTTGTTCTAAGTTTAGCTCCAGTTTCAAGGGTTACCTATGAGACTCAAACTCTTTGTAAAAGCCGAGAAGTTCAAATTTCACATTCCTTCAGTTAGTTTCTTAGGATACATCATCGAGAGCGAGCAAGTGAGAGCAGGTACCGAAAAGATCCAGGTGGTAGCGGAGTGGCCAACACCTATGACACTCAAGCAACTCCGGCAATTTCTGGGATTTGCAAACTTTTATCATTGTTTCATTAGGGATTACAGCCGGGAGGCAGCGCCCCTTACTTGTCTCACCTCCCCTAAGACCCCTTTTCACTGGGACCCCGAAGTGGACGGTGCCTTCTCGTAGCTGAAGAGGCATTTCACCTCCACTCCCCTCCTGGTCCAACCAGACCCCTCTTGTCAATTCATTGTGGAGTTTGATACCTCCAACTCTGGGTGTGGGGGGAGCAGTCCTCTCCCAATGTTCAGGCCCTGACCAAAAACTTCATCCCTGTGACTTCTTTTCTCGCCAGCTGTCCCCTGCCGAATGAAATTACAATGTAGGGAACCAGGAGTTACTGATGGTCCAACTTGCTTTGGAGGAGTGGAGGCACTGGCTGGAGGGAACAGAACATCTGTTTATCGTCTGGACTGATCACAAGAACCTTGCATATATCCAAACCGCCAAACGCCCGAATTCCTGCCAGGCCCGTTGGGCATTATTTTTTGGTTAGTTCAGATTTACACTCACCTCTCGTCCAGGATCCAAGAACAGAAAGCCTGATGTCCTCTCCCGTCAATACATTTCCGAGGAGGGCCTTCCCAACCCCGAGACCATCCTTCTGCCATCCTGTGTAGTGGCTGCCCTCACCTGGGAGATCGAGGCCATAGTCAAAGAGGCTTGACGGACTCAGCCAGACCCAGGCAACAGACCCTCCAATAGCCTCTTTGTGCCCAACTCCATTCGATCTCAGGTTCTCCAGTGGGGAAACACGTCTTGCTTCACCTGCCATCCCAGGATCGATCAGACTCTGTCCCTCCTGAAGAGACAGTTCTGGTGGCCCTTCATGGACGCTGACACCGGTTCCTTTGTCTCTGCCTGTTCTGTTTGTGCCCGTGGAAAAGCCTCCCACCGACCACCGGCTGGATTGCCTCGTCCCCTACCTGTCCCAAGCCGCCCTTGGTCTCACATTGCGCTGGCCTTTGTTACGGGACTTCCCCCTTCACATTGGAACACTACCGTAGTCACCGTAGGGGACGTTTCTCCAAAGCTGTGCGCTTTGTAGCCCTTCCCAAACTCCCTGCAGCTTGTGAAACAGCCGACCTTCTCGTCCATCACGTCGTCTGCCTTCACAGGATTCCATTGGACATTATTTCTGACCAGGGCCCCCAATTCATCTCAGGTTTGAAGATCTTTTTGTCAAGCCCTTGGAGCCTCAGTAAATCTGTCATCCAGCTTTCATTCACAGACAAGCGGGCAAACAGAGTGAGCTAATCAGGATTTGGAAGCAGCACTGCGCTGCATAACCGCTAACAACCCGTCTGCCTGGAGCACCCGTCTCACTTGGGTAAAGTATGGCCACAACTCCCTGGTCAGCACCACCACTGGAATGTCTCCCTTTGAATGCTCCCTTGGTTACCAACCCCCTCTGTTCTCCGCTCATGAAGATGACATTGCTGTGCCTTCTGTTCAGGCCCATCTCTGCCGGTGCTGCAAGATCTGGGAAGACACAAATGCGGCCCTGCTCCATTCAGCTGACCACAACCAGAAGGCTGCCGATCACCACTGGATTTCTGCACCTGATTATCGGCCTGGGCAGAAGGTTTGGCTGTCTTCTACAGACTTCCCCCTTCAGAATGAGCCCAGAAAACTTGTCCGCCCCGTTTCCTGGGACCATTTGAGATTGAGAGTATTATCAACCCCTCCGACTCAAACTACCCAAATCCATGCACATCCATCCTACATTCCACATTTCCCAATTGAAGCCGGTATCTGTCAGCCCTTTATACCCTCCTGCCAAGCCCCCTCCATCTGCCCGGATCATTGACGACCACCCAGTGTACACCATCCAGTGATTACTGGATGTGCGCCGCTGAGGCAGGGGCCTCCTAGTCAATTGAGAGGGATGCAGCCTGGAGGAACTCTCCTGGATTCCCTGCTCCTTCATCTTGGACCCTTCCCTCATCTGTATTTTCCATCGGGACCATCTGGACAAGCCTGGTGAAGTGCCTGGAGACTCCCATTGGCGGGGGAGGTTATTGTCATAGTTTTGATCGTTAATTCCCTATCTTGCTCCTAAGTTTCTTTGATTATGCCATGGCCCCAATTGTTAATTTCCCAAATTTCTTCCAATTCTCTTTGATGATGGCACACCTGGTTTCTGTCAAAGACTCAGTACAAGAACCTTTACGTCACAACCACTAGTTGCCAGTTTGTTGGTCTTTTCCCTGTGAGTAAACTATGTTCCCTGACTGCTTAGAACCGTTCGTTCTAAGTTTAGCTCCAGTTTCAATGGTTACCTATGAGACTCCATTTCTCTGAGTCAAAGCTCCATGTCAAGGTTCCATATCAGGGCTCCATGTCACAATCTCTCCTGCATGCTGTTCGGCATTTATGCCCGTGTAAAACATCCAAACTCAATCTCCGTGCCTGTGTCCTGCACTTGGGTTCACTTCAGTCGCTCATTGCAACAGAAATATTAAATACACAACATCTGCCACAGTGATGCAGTTGCTGTATTTGCTGCATAACTATCCAGCTCAGGTTCACTGTAGACCAGGACCACAATATGACAAGAAATTCCTGCTGTATTCTGTCTCTCTATGCCTATTATCAAACTGTGTATGAACATCCTAAGCCCTCAACTTTACTTACCGAGTGCTTCAAGCTGGTGGGATGGCTGGCTCCCTCGGTTCTATTATAAATTTATTTCTAATTAGCACATACCTGTGATTTCTGATCCTGTTAGTCTTCCTTATTTCATAGCAATAATCATGACTTCCAGCAGGATTGGAATAAGCAAATTTAATTCACTGCAATCTACCTTGTTATGATTGCCTCTGGCTGCTTCCTACTGTTATGCAATTAATCCTTTAACTATAATGCAATGCATCTAAGATTCACAGACTTCACTGAAAACAGGTATAAGTAGTTCATCTGATAATTTAACACTAAAATGGCTGTTACATTAGCTTGTAATGCCCATAAAATGGTGCTCCAAAGGGAGCTTTAATGATCACCATAGGAGTGTTCTGTTATAAATTCCACATAGAGGTTTAAAGACAGTTCTTGGGAAAGAGGTTAGCTGTCATATGTTAACTCAGCAACAAAAAGCCTCATATTCAGAGTAAGATTTGAAATAAGGACAACAAGGCCCTGTTGTGTATTTAATATTTCAATGATATATGAGTAATCTTTCGTGTGTGTATATATATATATATATATATATATATATATATAGTTTGATTAAGCATTTGTGTTCATTTAAATAATTAATTATGGATTATATGTAAAAATATGCTAATTGCAAGTGTCATCGCATTACTATGAGATGGTGTGCACCTTGCTTAAAGTAAAAAGCAAGGCTACACTCTCATTCCTCGTGACTTCCCTGCGCCTTCCTTTGAATTAATTTAATGTTTTGAAGTTACAAAACAGAACAGGCCCCTTTTGCAGTATTTTGATTAGTAAAATTCATCAATTCAGTTCCTTTTTCTCATCTCTTAATGCATTCATTAAATCCTCATTCAGTGGCATTAATTCTTCTTGCCAATTTTTTTAAGCTGCTTCCCCTTTCATACCATTGTACAAATTGATGTTATGAATACTGTTGTAATATGTTTTCTTATGTGTAGTGGGTAATGAGTATTTAATTTCCATTTAAACACATAGGAATAAAAAAACACATACTTATTGCCTTGAAAGTACCCCTCTTGAAATCCTATTCCTAATCTCCAGGTCCTGTCTCAGCATCCTTTCTCGTAATGGTGTTGGCATCTACTTGTTCTCAGTGAAGTCGAGGGCAGACAGTTAGAATACAGGAAGTAGACAATGACTGAGTTCCATAAATACTCCGACAATATTGCCCGTAAATAGCCCCCCTGCTCTGTTATGTTACAAGGCAGTACTCCTTGATAATGTTTACTTTATTTCAAACACAGCAAGATAACAGTTAAACAATATTCTTTGATTAATATTTTATTGCTTCTAAAAATACTCTCGGAATTTCACAGCAGCTCATGAATATTAATACATGGAGATGCTTTAAGTGCTTTGTTGTGGATTGGGACTGATACTACTTTTCCAGATGTCTCCAGCTAAACCTAGGGCACTATATAACAACCAATGAGGTCAATCCTGTTCACTTCAGGTTTCCAGTGGGGCACTCTGCTCATGTTTATAGTTGGAGACCTCTGCCAACTCAGCTGAGTTGCCTTTCCAGTGTCTTACCATTTTTGAGCTTCATTCACACCTCACTGGTAATTTATAGTATATCAATTAATAACAAGTCATAAAAATTAGTTTTTGCCATCCCAGTGTATCTTTAAGTGTGGTACACGTTATTCTCTGAGTGCTTGTGGTCTTGTTCATTCTCTGATCCTGATTGGATAAGGGACTTTTGTTCTGTGCTTGTTATATAGGAATTTAACAGTTTCACAGTCTACCTTTCAGACTGCAGCATTGCCTTAAGTATTCAATGTGGCAATGGTAAATATAAATAATTACATAAAATGGTGACAGCTCAGATTTCCAATACAGAGTTCAGCCTTTTCCTGACTGATCGGTAGGTTGAGTAACAAATCACAGAAATTAGTTTTTGCTTCACCTTGAATTGAATATCAGGCCCACCTTGTTGCTTCCCATTGCCTGCTGGGTAGCCCTTGCCTCAGTCCCTTCACTGCTTACCACCTGGTGCAGAGTCGTGATAGTCATCTGCAGAAAGTCCCAGATCTGCTCCCGCCACTTCGACATGCCACTGGAGTGCTCTGTTATGTCTCTTGCCTGGAAATGGCCTCCTTCGTGCCTACTCTATTTGAGGCTTCTTGGTTGCTGCAGAGGTGTCATAGACTAAGGCTCCAGAGCATAGCACTGATCATTCAATAAACTTCCTTGTGCAAAGCAGTTAGTGATAGATTGCCTTACAATGAAAGTATTACAGCAGCCTCCTGGGAAGTACAATTCAATACTCATAGCCATAATTCAGCAATGTATTAGTAAGAGGTGGGTGACAGGGAAGAGATATGTCTCTGCCAAATGAGATGAAAGGTGCTCCTTCCTTCCACCAGCCTGCAGGGCACCCTTGGGCTAAGTGTAGCACCTGATTAACCCCCCGATCAGGGTCACATGAAGTTATGGGACTATGTGGTGGGTGGTCAGATGAACAGGTGGAATATATCACAAGACCTGTTTATGCGACCACTGATGTCATGCAGACAATCTCCGAAGAGTATTGATAATGGTTGGGGTCACCCGTCTTGTAAGGTGACTGGCCAGAAGACGGCAATGACAAACAACATCTGTAGAGGATAATCATGGTCATGGAAATACCATGATCATCTGTGTCATGTGACATGGCACACAACGAACAAACGAACGATTATTAAGAGGAAATCCTTTCCATTTATAGTGGTGATGTCATGGCATCATTATTTAGTACACCATGATGCCAAATAAACTCCCCACACCTGCCTCAATGTTCAGTAATCCCATTATTCTTAAAGACTGTAAAGTTCCCTTTCCCCTCTTACTGCTTCTGGTTGTACTTGGAGGAAGAAAAGAATTAAGCAAATAATACACAAGAGACTGATACATCTCCCCATTGATCTGATTGTTGGTGTCACCAGTTATAGCCTGGAATGATCAAAATATTGCAAGTGAAGGCATTTGAGACCTTGAGAGTTAATGCAGGACAAAACTTCAGGAAGAGTCCTCACCAGGATGAAGAAAAAGCCTACCAGCCCTGTTCTGAAATGCAGATGCTAATTCTAATTGGAGGGCTGGTTCAGACCTTTGCGTGGACAACACTGCAAAAGTAAAAAATGGCAGAGCTTAGGTTTGAATCTACAAATACTAAATCTGAAAGGAAATGATATGTTGGGACAACCTGACGCTTAATATATTTTAGAATCCTTGGTCTGAGAACAGCAGCTTAATATGCTTAATATCCTCAGAACTCCGCCTGAACGTTTAAGCATCATTAGTGGATAAGTTCAATTTCTCATAACATCTCAAGATGCAGAAAGATTGATGCACACCTCTGTTCCTAGCTGATTAGACTACTGTACTGCACTTATTTCAGGACTGCCCAAGAAAGATATAAATAGGCCGTAACTTGTTCAAAATGTAACAGCAAGAATCTTAACCAATAGAAAAGCAAATCTGAGCACATTTCACCGACTTTTGCATTATTACACTGGCTGTCTGTGTTCTTCAGGACCAATTTTTAAAATATTATTAATTGTATATCAGGCTTTGAATAATCTAGCTTCTCCATGTATTTTGGAGTTTCTATCCCTTTACACCCTTAATTGTAATCTTGGATCCACCAATACTGGTTTGCTTAGTGTTCCGAGAGCCAAGTTCAAAGTTCAAAGTACGTATTTGTCATCCTATACAACCCTGAGATTCATTTTCTTGCTGGAATACTCAACAACTCTAGAGAATAGTAACTAGGAAAGCATCACTGAAAGATCAGCCAGAGTGCAGAAGGCAACAAACTGTGCAAACGCAAATATTAAAAAATAGCAATAAATAACGAGAACATGAGATAATAAGATATAAAGTCCTTAAAGTGAGATCATTGGTTGTGGGAACATCTCAATGGATGGGGAAAGTGAGTGTTGCTATCCCCTTTTGTTCAAGACCCTGATAGTTGAGGAGTGATAACTGTTTTTGAAACAGGTGGTCGGAGTCCTGAAGCTCTTGTGCCTTCGAACTGATGGCAGCAGCAAAAAAAAGAGCTTGGCCTGGATGGGGGGAGGATTTCGGCTGATTTCCTATGACAGTGCTTCATGTAGGTGTGCTCAATGGTTGGGTGGAGTTTACCTGTAGCATGGTGGGCTGAATCCACTACCTTTTGATTTCCATTCAAAGGCACTGGTGTTTCCATACCAGGCCATGATGACAGTGTTTCATGTAAATGTGCTCAGTGGTTGGGAGGGCTTTACCCGTGATGTACTGGGCTGAATCGATACAAGAGCATACAAGAACCAGTGAAGCGGCCTGTTGCTCTAATACGCCAAAACCCTGGAATACTCTAGTGACTGAGATACACCAGGCTAATACTATGGAACATTTCAAAACACTTCCAAAATCCCACTTATAGGATTTTGGCCTACTTATAGGATTACTTATAGGATTACTTAATGCCTATTGATGATGATTACATGTGAATAATTTGGTATATTCAATTACATTTTCTTCTAAATAATATTTGTCTTAACTTAAGATTTTTAATTTTGGCTTGTATTTTTATGATTTTATTGATTTAGTTTTACAACCTATGTAAAGCAATTTGAGCCTGAATCTTATTGTATAAAATGTGCTATATAAATAAAGTTAGTATTAGGCCCTGGCTCTCTGTTGTATTCTGTGATCCACAATTTAACAGCATTGGGGTCAAGTTCCATACTGCTCTTGGAACAATGGAGGTCGTGCTACAGTGTCTGCTGGCAACCAAGGTTTTCCTTTGGGGCCAACCCTCGTTAAAGGTCCTCCTGTTTCTTGCTATCATACGCATCCTATGTATGCATCATACATACATTAGGCTAACACTAGTTCCAAAACTAATTTATTTAAAGCCGCCCTCAAACATCTGGGGATGCTGAATAACCTTCCCCCGGCAGCCTTGTTTCATATCAAACGCAGCGTCTCGGCTTTCATTAATAAACGTGACCTTGCATTATAGGTCCCAGCTAGCTGTGTTGGGTACAGGTGTTTGTAAGTAATACTGTTCCAGGGTAAGTGAGCATTGGACAAAGAATGTAGTTCTCTCAAGGGACAAGGGTATCACTGACAAGATCGGCATTTAATTCTCATCTCCGATTGCTTCTGATGAAGGTGCAGGTGAGCCATCCTCTTAAACCATGTTTGTGCTTTTGGAGAATGTATTCCCACAGCAGAGTTAAATAGGCAGACATAGTAGTTTTATACAAATGTATAACACTTGTATTAAAGTTCAAATCTGTTTATGTATTGAGATACAGCATGGGGCAGGCCCTTCCTGCCCTTCAAGCAGTGCTACACAACAATCCCTCTATTTATCACTAGCCTAATAACAGGACAATTTACAATGACCAATTAACCTAACAACTGGACTGTGGGAGGAAACTGGAGCACCTGGAGGAAACCCATGTGGTCTCAGGGAGAACGTACAAACTCCTTACAGGCAGCAGCACGGACTGAACCTGGGTCACCGGTATGGTAAAGCGTTGTGCTAACCACGGTGCTACTGCTTTTATCACGTCGGCATCAAAGCATACTGTGGAATGCCTGGTATGCGTTAGTGACCGCCACGTCCGAGGATGTGCTGGGGTAGCCTGCAAGTGCCGCCAAGCGTTCTGACGCCAGCATAGAATGGCCACAAGGCTCAGCAGAACAGCACAGAACACCACAAGCAACAAATCACCAACAACGACACAAGCCCCCTTTCCCCCCTCACCCACCTTGCTAGATTATTTCAGGAGGAAGTTAAGAAGCAACCATGTTGTTAAGTTTGAAGCTCCAGTTATTTCAGACCAAGATAACATGGCAGCTTTCCTTTCCCTAAAGTACATTAGTGAGTCACAAGGGTTTTTCTGATAATCCACTACTTTTATGATAATGGTTACTAATGCTAGATTTACTTCCAAATTTAAATTCACATTTAAATATGATCAGATCTCATCGTTTCAGATCATTAACCTGGAACATTGAGCTGCTAGATTTAGAGAGCCTTAGAAAAGTGCAGCACAGAAACAGGCCCTTTGGCCCATCTAGTCCATGCTGAACCATGTAAACTTCCTCGTCCCATTAGCCTTTGCTGGGACTATAGCCCTCCATATCCCTTTCACCTATGTACCTATCCAGTTTCTCTTAAACATTGAAATGGAGCTCGCAAGCAGTACTTGAGCTGGTAGCTCGTTCCACACTCTAATGACCCATCATGTTTCCCTTAAACATTTTAGCTTTCACCCTTAACCACTGACCTCTAGTTGTAGTCTCATCCAACCTCAGTGGAAAAGCCTGCTTGCATTTAGCCTATCTATACCCTTCATAATTTTGTATACCTCTATCAAATCTCACCTCAATCTTCTATGTTCTAAGGCTAATTCAGAATTTACCAACACAAGAAAATCTGCAGATGCTGGAAATCCAACGCAACACACACAAAATACTGGAGGAACTCAGCAGATGAGGTAGCATCTATGGAAAAGAGTAAACTGTCGACGTTTCGGGCCAAGATCCTTCATTGGGAAGGGTCCTGATGAAATTCCTTGGCTGGAAACATTGACTGTTTACTCGTTTGCAAAGATGCTGCCTGCCTTGCTGAGTTCCTCCAGCATTTTGTGTGTGTTGCTCAGAATTTACCCATAGTACTACTGTCCCCATAATGTTAAACTTTGGGCTGGTGAGGATTGTGAAACGCTGTAAGTCCTTGGCATTGTTTCAATCTCTGGATTTAAGATTTGAAAACAGCATTGATTAAACCCATTTCTCAGCTGCAGCCATCACAGGAAGATTTGCAGAAATATTATGTTGAATCATCTCCCTGATTGAACCTGATTGATAACACTTGATCCCTTGTTCAGACTTAATGTGTGAAGATGATATCATCTTCACAACAATCTAATGAATTGCAGCTGAATTTGGTCACAATGTAAATTATAGACAGAGCCTTGATGTGACTGTGAAAATGATCTAGCACCCGTAAAAAAAATCTTTCAGCTCAAACTGATATCAAAGAAATGTTAATTATGATTATAATTCAAATGAAACAGCTAGAAAGTAATACATGGATCCATGCTGTAGAATAAGATTTCACAATATGAGTACATCTTCATGGTATTAAAGTCAAAATGAACGAAAAGTGAAATTACTTCAGAGAGACAGCAGCATTTCCAGGCGAAGATTCAGCAGATGGTTTATTCAGATGCAGCCATATTATTGGCCAGGTGACAAGCTTTAAATTGCAGCAGAGAGCTTTGTTCCAAAAACATTTTATAATGGAAGTGAGTCAGTCATTTGATGAAGGCATCTCTTTAATGAGTTTGCATGGATCAAGCTAAAGGATGTTGGATCTGAGACGACTTTCCATTTCAGTAACCCAGCATAAAACGTCTGTGACGAAGGGGCCATGACCTGAAATATTCAAGTTCAAGGGCAAGTTCATTGTCATTCAATCACACACATGTAAACAGCTAAATGAGGCATAGTTCCTCTGGGGATAGGCTGCAAAATGCAATACATACATATTTAGTCACACTTAGCACATGTGGTTATGATCCAGCACATACAGTACAGTGCAGAAGTCTTAGGCTCATGTAAAAAATATCCCACAATGCAAAGATGTCTTAAAATAAAAAAATACTATAAAGAGCAGTAAAAGGTAAAAAACTAAATCAAATCAATATTTGATATGACCACCTTGTACCTTTAAAACTGTATTAATTCTCTTAAGTACACTCTTGTGCAGTTTTATAAGGTTGTTCCAAGCACCTTGGAGAACTTGCCACAGTTCTTCTGCAGACTTTAACTTTCCTGCTTGTTTCTGTCACTCCAGTTAATTCCAGATGGCCTCAGTGATGTTGAGATCAGGGCTCTGTGGTGGCCGTGCCATCTGAAACCATGTAAAAAGATCTAGGATGACTGAAACTTTTGTATAGTACTGTGCAGTCATAAAATAATATTAGCACAGGTCCCCGAGCCCGAAGGCCTGAAGATTGTCAGATTGACATAAAGTGTGAAGTGCATGTTTATGTAAGACACTATAATATTCCTGGCACTGTTATTAAAAAAAACAAGCAGTCATATCAATATGGTCCTTAACATTGTTATATCCGAGGGTGGTAGTGGGGACAATCTCCTACTACCTATTAAATGCTTCTCGTGGCAAGCTCTCAAATAGCCTTTGACAACCAAATCCAGCTCCTGGCCTTCACGAGTGGCTTAGCTACTAAACATGGCAGGACCATTTCTAATCACAGGAGAAGAGGCAAAGGCAGGTTACTGGCCCATTAAAACCAGTTGCTTCAGATAGATGGGGCTCATCAGCTGTGGCCGGCAGCTCATCTAGGAGAAGGAAATCTCTGATCTCAAACCTCTGCTGCCTTGTGACTATACCCACTCATGGGGAAGGCTTCAGGAGTAAATCCTGCAGGAAAAATCCGGAGCTGAAGTCCCTATGGCAGTCCTACTGAGTTCAACACTGACCAGTAACTCCTGCAATACTGCAAGGGCTAAACTGCATCGGTCTCTACTGTTCCTATGGGTTTATCAGATGCCTGGAGAGAGGGAGCCTGCGACATGGGCAACAGCTTGCTCTCCATATCGTAGTGCATATGTAGACAGGGAGGATGTAACATCCATGGCCGACCCTGACCGACAGAGGCTTCTCATGAGTATCACTGTGGGAAAGGCAGCAATAAAAGATGAGTAGTGACCAGTGCAGGATGTAAGTGTGTCCGTGGGTTGGGGATGGTGGTGCCAGAACTTTTAGTGCATATGTGCTGTGTGGCAGCAGAGTTGTCTATGTTTCTCTCCCCTCTTGAGGCTGCTTGACCGGCTCTGTACTTTCTAGTTGTGTTTTGTGTTCCCAGCTTCTTGCTCAAATCAATATTAATCTTTCTTAGGCCAAGCACAGCGTGGGAAAGATGAACACCATTCAGCCACTCGTGAAGTGAATGGTGTGGAATAAGCATGTCCCTTTATTCTCTCATAGAAAAGCCACTACATGAGTTTGCCTGTAACAACATACCTGCAGGCACAGGAAATCTGAAAAAGAGACAAAAGAGACTGCAATCGCAAAAGGTTGGTTTGCAGGTGCAGCCGGCTATCAAGAAGGCAAATGGAATGCTGGCCATTGCTAGAGGGATTGAATTTAAGAGCAGGGAGGTTATGCTGCAACTGTACAGGGTACTGGTGAGGCCACACCTGGAGTATTGTGTGCATTTCTGGTCTGCTTACTTGAGGAATGATATACTGGCTCTGCAGGCAGTGCAGAGTAGGTTCATCAAGTTGATTCCAGAGATGAGGGGTTTAGGCTAGGAGGAGAGATTGAGTTGCCTGGGATTGTATTCTCTGGAATTCAGAGAATGAGAGGAGATCTTATAGAAACATATAAAATTATGAAAGGGATAGATAAGGTAGAAGCAGGAAAGTTGTTTCCACTAGTTGGTGAGACTAGAACTAGAGGACATAACCTCAAGATTCAGAGGAGTAGATTTAGGATGGAGATGAGCAGGAACTGCTTTTCCCAAAGAGTGGTGAATCTGTGGAATTCTCTGCCCGACGAAGCAGTGGAGGCTCCCTCAGTAGATATACTTAAGGACAAAGTTGGATAGATTTTTGCATATTAGGGGAATTAAGGGTTATAGGGAAAAGGCAGGTAGGTGGAGATGAGTCCATGGCCAGGTCAGCCATGATCTTGTTGAATGGCAGAGCAGGCTCGACGGGCCGGATGGCCTACTCCTGCTCCTATTTCTTATGTACACACCACATCAGGCAGCATCTGCAGAAAGAGAAAGAGTTAATATTCATCAGAATGATTTGATGAAGGGCCATTGACCTAAAATGTGAACCACTTTCTCTAAATAAAATCTATTTTGCAATATAGATTATTATTCAATATACATTATTCTATTATTCAATATACATATTCACACTGTAACTCACAGCTTTTTTCTCCCGATTATTATGTATTGCATTGGACTGCTTCCACAAAGTTAATAAGTTTCACAACATATGATTGAGATATTAAACCTCATTCTGATTCTAATTCTGTTTCAGTGGAGCAAAATTCTCAATCCTATGAACTGTTGTGAGCCCTGCGGGCTTCTGTGGCTTGCCATAGAGCATTGGGCTGCAGGGTTTCTCGAGAATCTGCATTTACTAATTGTTGGAGCCATTAAGTGCAGGTGGTTTCTGCTTGGTCTTGTTGAATTGATTGTCGCTGGCACAGGTTTCCAGCATTCTATAATTATTTAAAGGGGACTCTCATTGTGCTCTGTAAACAGTCTGACTGTGTGTTGGGGAGAATGATTTGTCTCGCAGTGTTACTCGCTCATCCCCTCCGATGCTCAGTTGGTATTCCTATGTCTAATCTCCTTCATGGTGCGGGGTGGGGGTCTGTTGTTCATCTGCTCCTGAGTTGAGTTGTTGCCAGAGCTTACTGTGAAAGATTGTGGAGTCTGCTTCACCAAGCACCTGCACTCCGACTAACCACCAGGAAAAAAACAGGATCTCCCAGTGGCCACCCTTTTTAATTCCCCTTCCCATTCCCATTCTGACATGCCAGTCCATAACCTCCTGTACTGTTGAGATGAAGCAACACTCAGAGTGGAGGAGCAACACCTTATATTCTGTCTGGCTAGCCTCCAACCTGATAGCACAAACATCAATTTCTCAAACTTCTGGTAATGCTCCTCCCACCCTTCCTAATTTCTCAATCTCTTTTCCTTCTCTCATCGTATCTCCTTGCCTGCCCATGGTCCCCTCTGGTGCTTCTCCCCCTTTTCTTTCTTCCATGGTCTTCTGTCTCCTATCGGATGACCCCTTCTCCAGCCCTGTATCTCTTTCACCAATCAACTTCCCAGCTCCTTACTTCACCCATCCCTGTCCCCTAGTTTCACCTATCACCTTGTGTTTCTTCCTCCCCTTCCCCCCACCTGCTAACTTTGATTCCTCCTCTTTTTTTCCCAGTCCTGATGAAGGGTCTCGGGCCCAAAACGTCATCTTTACTCTTTACCATTGATGCTCCCCGGTCTGCTGAGTTCCTCCAGCACTTTTTGTGTGTGGCTCAGATTTCCAGCATCTGCAGATTCTCTCGTTTGTCTTGGGTTAAGCTATTGCCAGCGCCCACCACGACAGGAAGAGCCTGCTCTTCCTCCACACTTGGGAGAAGTTGCTGCGAGCACGCACCATGACAGAACTAACTGTGCATGCTAGTTACAAAAAATGCACATTATTCACCAGATTAGCAAGTTCACACAGCTAACTTTAAGAGAGAAAATTGTCTCTTTCTTGGGTGTGAAGGTGCTCTGGTGCACATTTAAAGCTAGGCTGAAACTGACAAATGCAATCACACAAAGCCCTTCCACAAACACCTAAATTAGTATTGTTTTTTTGTATTGACATTGGCTTTTATCGTCACAGCCAAGAAATTTGGAGATAAGGCGCAAACCTGTGCTTGACTCCAATTCTCGCTGATCACACTGATTAAAGAGTCGAGGAAGGTTGAAATCATTGATTGAGAGTAGAAGGTAAGTGGATATTCAGTGCTGTCTACCAGCCCCTTGCTCACTGCTGCCAGAGGAAGGTAGTTGTGTGTAATTGTCTTTCTCTCCCTCTTGGCCACTGCTCCCCGAAGAAGGTCCCTGAATCCAAATGATTTCTCTCTCTCCCCCTTGAAGCTCTTGGAGGATTGTGTGGTCCTGGGTCTTGGGCAAGGTTTGATAAATGTAGTTTGTGGATAGGACTTTGTAGTTCATGAATTATGCACTTATGGCTTCTGTTGTTTTGTTTTGGGTGTCCTGTAAATAATGAAGAACACAGCACTATAGTGGAATCTTTTGATTCTGTGTTTATATATTTTGTGTTTTTTTCACTCGTTTAATTTTGCTGTTTGCACAATTTGATTTTTCTTGTGCATGGCGGTGGGTGAGGGGGCATTGGGCATTGATGTGTTTCTTCAAACGGGTTCCTTGGTTTTAGACAATAGACAATAGGTGCAGAAGTAGACCATTCGGCCCTTCGAGCCTGCACCGCCATTTTGAGATCATGGCTGATCATCTACTATCAATACCCGGTTCGTGCCTCGTCCCCATATCCCTTGATTCCCCTATCCATAAGATACCTATCTAGCTCCTTCTTGAAAGCATCCAGAGAATTGGCCTCCACTACCTTCCGAGGCAGTGCATTCCAGACCCCCACAACTCTCTGGGAGAAGAAGTTTTTCCTTAACTCTGTCCTAAATGACCTACCCCTTATTCTCAAACCATGCCCTCTGGTACTGGACTCTCCCAGCATCTGGAACATATTTCCTGCCTCTATCTTGTCCAATCCCTTAATAATCTTATATGTTTCAATCAGATCCCCTCTCAATCTCCTTAATTCCAGCGTGTACAAGCCCAGTCTCTCTAACCTCTCTACGTCAGACAGTCCAGACATCCCAGGAATTAACCTCGTGAAACTACGCTGCACTTCCTCTACAGCCAGGATGTCCTTCCTTAACCCTGGAGACCAAAACTGTACACAATACTCCAGGTGTGGTCTCACCAGGGGTCTGTACAAATGCAAGAGGATTTCCTTGCTCTTGTACTCAATTCCCTTTGTAATAAAGGCCAACATTCTATTAGC
This sequence comes from Hypanus sabinus, assembly GCF_030144855.1. Taxonomy (NCBI): domain Eukaryota; kingdom Metazoa; phylum Chordata; class Chondrichthyes; order Myliobatiformes; family Dasyatidae; genus Hypanus; species Hypanus sabinus. Next base: position 85,061,104 of record NC_082718.1, read on the forward strand.
CTTCTTCACTGCCTGCTGCATTTGCTCATTCACCTTCAGTGACTGATGAACAAGGACTCCTAGATCTCTTTGTATTTATCCCTTACCTAACTCTACACCGTTAAGATAATAATCTGCCTTCCTGTTCTTACTCCCAGGGTGGATAACCTCACACTTATTCACACTAAACATCATCTGCCAAGTATCTGCCCACTCACCCAGCCTATCCAAGTCACGTTGAATTCTCCTAACATCCTCATCACATGTCACACTGCCACCCAGCTTAGTATCATCAGCAAATTTGCTGATGTTCTCAATGCCTTCATCTAAATCGTTGACGTAAATTGTAAACAGCTGTGGTCCCAATACCGAGCCCTGTGGCACCCGACTAGTTACCACCTGCCATTCCAAGAAACACCCATTCACCGCTACCCTTTGCTTTCTATCTGCCAACCAGTTTTCTATCCATGTCAATGTCTTCCCCCCAATGCCCTGAGATTTGATTTTACTCACCAATCTCCTATGTGGGAACTTAACAAATGCCTTCTGAAAATCGAGGTACACTACATCCACTGGATCTCCCCCATCTGACTTCCTGGTTACATCCTCGAAAAACTCCAACAGATTAGTCAAGCATGATTTGCCCTTGGCTGACAGGTTGATAGTTCTCTGTTTTTTCCCTCCCTCCTTTCTTAAAAAGTGGGAACTGATCAGGAACTGATCCTGAATCTAAGGAACATTGGAAAATGATTACCAATGCATCCGCAATTTCCAGGGCCACCTCCTTTAGTACCCTAGGATGCAGACCATTCTTGGCTGTCTGTGGGAAGACAAATCTCAGAGTTGTAAACAGCATACATACTTTGATAATAAATGTATTTTGAATCCTTGAACGTACCTAGACACAGTGCAAAGCTTTTGTTTTGTACACTGTCCACAGATCATGCCATACATAATTATACTGAGGTGGGAAAAGGGTAAACATACTGTAGAAAATAATGTCCTGCTCAGCAGAAATTAGCCCCAGCAGTACTTGTGGTGCTGTGAATATAGCTTGGTGCTGAGTCATAGACTCGCAGAGCACAGAAACAGTCCCTGTAGCCCACCTGGTCATGCTGACCATGATTCCAATCTCAACCAATCCCATTTTCCTGCATTTGCCCTATATCCCTTTAAACCAGGAGTTCAAACCCCTTTTTTGTGCTATGAAACCTTACCATTAACCAAAAGGTCTATGGACCCCAAGCTGGGAACGGCTTCATGAAGCTATTCCCCTCCATGTACCTGTCCATGTGTCTTTTAAATGTTGTTAATGTACCTGCCTTAATCATATCCTCTGGCAGTCCTTCCATACACTGTACAAAATTTGTCCTTCAAGTTCCAATTATATCTCTCATTTACCTAACCTTATGCCCTCTAGTTCTGCATTCCCTAACTCTGATTGAAAAAAAAGGCTGTGTTTGCATTCACCCTCTCAAGATCCTTGAACATTTTCCTCTGTCTGCCAGTGACAGAGCCTAGACGATGTATCTATTTCAAGAGTCTAGTGACAGGCTGGTGCTAGGAGATAGAGTGGCGGGGTGGAGTTATGTTACTACCAAAGGAGGTGTAAGGTGTTCCTTCCCTGCACTAGCCTGCAGGTCACCCTTGGGCAAGGTGTAGCACCTCCTTAGCCCCACCTCCCCCCACTAATCAGGGTCATGTGAATCCATGAGAGCAGGTGGTGGATGGTCATATGAGCAGCTGGTGCACATCAAAGTCCTGGCTATGCGACCACTGACGTCAGGCAGACAATCTCTGAAGAATATTGATAAATGGCTGGGGTCACCCATCTTGTAAAGATGGACCTGGGAGAAGGCAATGGCAAATCAATTCTGTGGAAACATTTGTCAGGAAAAATCATGCTCCTGGAAAGAGCTTCCCATGGGAGCTGATTGTAAATAAGGCTCAAATACTGGGGACACTGGCCCATGAGAGAACACTGATGTTTGTGGGTTAGTGGACAGAAGACAGCTTTGTGGTAACTCCCTCAATACCTTGTATAAATAATCCACTTTACCGAAACACAGAGCGATACAGCTCACCATTGCCTGACAAACACAAGCAGCGTGTGGTGTCTGAGGTCTAAGTAACATCATCAGCTAAAGTCTAAAGAACTTGAAATCTACTATCTCTGAGTGGCCATCTACTATACAACAAAGAAGTGATGACCAAATGATTACACAAAGTAATAACAAGCATAATAACATTATCAAAACAAAAAAGGAGAATAGCTAGTGTTGTGCAAAAGTCTGAGGCACATATATATAGTTAGGGTGCTTAAGACTTTTGCACAGTATTGTTTGAGTATTATTCACACATGGAAAAAGATTCTTTCTGAGTTCTGATCTAATCAGCATTTGGTGTCGGGTGCTAAATGTGACATCTCAGTAATTAGCCCAGCAAACATGATACAAGGCTGTAGTCTGGACACAGAGATAGCCATAGCCACTCCAGTAAATTTACAGGTAACATCCTAATAAAATGAACCAACGTGATAAATTGGCAGTGGGAGGAGGGCAGTATTTCACACTTCATTTTGTTTTCTGGGCAAATGTTCTCAATAATGTAGAGAATCGGGGACTGGAGCTGGATTCAGAGAAGGTACTCCAAAAAATTGTTTAAATTACTGGAAAGAAATTCAGTGTAATCCAGATCAGTGGTATTAAATTCTATTCACTTAACCTGTCCCTGGTTCGGCATTAGCAATAAAATGGCATGATATAGAATTGCAGTCATTTCTCTGACTCATACAAGTCTAGGTGTTTAACATAAATCAGTTTTACAATGAAATATAAAAGAAACTCACTATCCTCAATCCTGCATATAAGAAACTTCAGTAAGAAAGAGTTCCTATTGGAAGTGCCCATTTCTCAAACTCCCTGTCCATCACTATATTTCCATAAGATATAGGAGCATAGGTCAGAGTTAAGCCATTTGGCCCATCGAGTTTGCTGCAATATTTCATCACGGCTGATCCATTTTCCCCTCTCAGCCTCAATCTCCGTGCTTCTTCCAGTATCCCTTCATGATCTAGCTAATCCAGAATCTATTAACCTCCACTTTAAATATACTCAATGCTTGGCCTGCACAGCCGCCTGTGGTAACAAATTCCACAGATTCTATTCTATAGAGACCTTACAACATTCAATAGGCTTCATTGAGGTCCCCCCCCCCTCAACCGATTCTTCTGAATTCCAGTGAGTAAAGACCCAGAGCCAAAAGACCAATTAACCGACATAATAACCTGAACTTATTTGGAATGTGGGAGGAAACCGGAGCACCCTGAGAAAACCCACATGGCCATAGAGAGAATATCCAAACTCCCTGGAGCATAGAGCTTGGGTTGTTGGCACTGTAATAGCATTATGCTAAGCATTGAACTAACAGTGCCACCTTAAATATATCCCTAGTTTGTGGATATGTTGCCAAGTGCTGATTGTGATGAGAACAGTGAAGCTAATGACACTAGTGGCATAAACAACATCAGTTAATTGTGACTTGCACATGTGACTGATGAGTCACAGTGTCATAGAAAAGTACAGCACAGAAATAGGCCCTTTGGCCCATCGAGTCCATGCGCAACCATTTAAACTGGCTCCTCCCACCGACCTGCACTGGGACCATAGCCCTCCATACCCCTACTATCCATGTACCTATCCAACCTTCTCTTCAACTTTGAAATTGAGCTTGTGGGCACCACTTGCACTGGCAGCTCTTGCCACATCCTCATGACCCTCTGAGTGAAAGAGTTTCCTCTCAGGTCCTCTTTAAACTTTTCACCTTTCTCCCTTAACCCATGACCTCTAGTTGCCCTAGATGTTTCCACTGGTAGCTTTAGGTTGTGGTCAATACTAAGGTAAGAAATGCAGACAGCCAGTTACAAGTCAGTAAGTTAATCATACCTTCAGAAAAGGTACAACCTTTGGTCTACTTTTAGGCGTAAACAATGTAGTAAATGTATAAAAAAAGGGCACAAAGTCTAATTTACAGGAATTTTCCCAAATAGCTAGGTAGAAGAAGTGGAGAAAGATTTAGAATGACTAGATGTAGTGAATCCCTATCCCATTTTCATCTATGTCTGCCTGCCTCCTGCAAGCTGAGCACCTCAAGGCAGATAACCATGTGACAGAACTGTGTGAGTGAGAGAGGAACTCTCTTCGTGTCAATTGGCCACTTACAATGTTCTGATGAATATCAGTGAAAGCCCAAGGAAAAAAAAGTCACCTTCTAAAAAGTTTGATTCGATTTCAGGACTCAATTAATACAACGATTGCTGATAAGAAGTCATCAATGTAAAAGTTCAAACTCTTTTCTCATGCCCCTGCAGATACTGCTTGACAGGTTGAGAATTCCCTGTGTTTTCTTTCACTTCCGATTTCTAGCATCAACGTGGTTTTGCCTCAAAATCACTTAGGCAATTCCATAGAAATTGTGCACATCTTTCACAGTAAACCCTTGACCCATTGCTCACCTTATTTCATTTGCCTTGTGCCATCATCCCTTTTCTAATTTGCACATTGCACCCTTTCCTCATTTTCTTCCCTCGCTTCCCACACGGCATTATAAAATCAGTTTATTTCTAGCATTCCCCAGTTTTGATGAAAGACCATTGACTTGAAATATTATCTATCCCCTTCTCTCTCCAGGGATACTGCCTGCCCTGCTGAGCATTTGTAGTTATTTATTCATTTAGTGATGCAGTTCTCTCCAGACTAAAAAGCCTGCACTGCCTAATTACACCCATGTGACCAAATAAACTACTAAACCTTATGTCTTTGGATTGTGGGAGGAAACCCAGACCATCGTGGGGAGAACATACAAACTCCTCACAGGCAGTGGTGGGAATTGAACTCAGGGCTCTGGCACTGTAATTGTTTGATGTTAATTGCTGTGCCACCATGCCGTCCCGTAATTTCATTTCAAAGTTCAAAGTAAATTTTATTACCAAAGTGCAATAAATGTGATTCATTTTCCTGCGGGCATACTCAGCAAATCTATAGAATAGTAACTGTAACAGGATCATTGAATGATCAGACAGAGTGCAGAAGACAATAAACTGCAAATGCAAATATAAATAAATAACAATAAATAATGAGAACGTAAGATAAAGAGATATTGAGTCCTTAAAGTGAGATCACTGGTTTTGGGGACATGTTAATGGATGGGGCAAGTTGGTGTAGTTATCCTCTTTCGTTCAAAAGCCTGATGGTTGAGGGGTAGTAACTGTTCTTGAAACTGGTGGTGGGAGCCCTGAGGCTCTTGTACCTTCTATGATGTCAGCAGCAAGAAAAAAGATTCTCCTGGATCGTGGGGATCTGTGATGGTGTATGCTGCTTTCCTACGACAGCATTTCATGTAGGTGTGCTTGATGGTTGGGAGGGGTTTTCCTGTAACATAGTTGGTTGAATCCACCACCTTTTGTAAGATTTTCCATTCAAAGGCATTGGTGTTTCCATACCAGGCTGAGGTGCAGCCAGTCATATCGGATCTCCACAGACTCCTAAGCAATTAGAGGCACTGCTATTCTCAGCTTCTGCAGTATTTTGCTGGGACGTGAGTGATGTTATTTCAACTTCCTATCATGCTAAGTTATTCTTGTTCAGTAGTGAGTGAATCAATCAATCGTGAATGTCAAAAATACACCAAGCGGCCTTGTCAATGTGACTTCAGCATTTTATTACTTATTGAGACAATCTTGTTGTTATGCTACAGACTGTCCTGTCAGGAGGGGTTTGACCCTAGCTCAAAGTAATAAGTCTGCTTCCTCACTCAACACCATCACTCAGCCATTTCAGATCTGATATTAAATTCAAGCAGAGCAGAGTGAGATGTGGCGCAGAGAACTTCCGGATAATGTATATTTATCCAGTTTAAAAAAAACAATTTATTTGAAGTTTCAGGCATTGAGAACTCAAAGGAAATGATTATAGATGCTCTCTTTGTAGAGGGTGCAGCTACCTAGTGATTATGTTACTGGACAAGTAATCCAGGCGTTACTTAATATTCAGTGCTTACCCTCTCCTTTGTCACATTAATTCGTTGCCTCTCAAAAACTTGTCCTGATTGAATACTTTTAAGATAGGGAATGTAGTTCTGGATTATTTTTAGTCTGATGAAGATAAGGATGAAAGCTGAGCTCATTTTACACTTACTGGTGTCCAGGAGAGCAATCAAAGAGGGGTTCTTAAATAATCAAGAAGTTTATGAACCCTCATTTTCGTGTTTTGGGAAGGAATTCCATATTCCTGGGCCTTCTTCAGTCAAACATCCATGACCTCATCATCCACATGATCCTCCAGATGCAGGATTTTGACCCAAAACCTTGACAATTTCTTTCCTTGCCTAGATGCTGCTCGACCCGTTGCCTTCCTCCAGCAGATTGCTTGTTGCCACGGACCCCAGCAGCTGGTCTCTTGTGTGTCTGCCTCATCATCCACATCTGGAAAAGGGAGGAAATAGCAGGGCCTCTTAGTGATACCATCACAGTAACCTTCTGCAAGAAAAGAGACAGACCTAACTGTAAGCACGAGAAGGTCTGCAGTTGCTGGAAGTTCAAAGAAACACGCATAAAATGTTGGAAGTACTCAGCAGATCAGGTAGCATTTATGGAAATGTATAGATAGTCAACATTTCCGGCCAAGACCCTTCTTCAGGACTGAGAAGGAAGTTGGAAGAGGCCAGTATGTAAAGGTGAGGGGGGGGGGGGGAAGAGCGGAGCTGAAAGGTGACAGGTGAAGCCAAGTGGATGGGAAAGGTCAAGGCCTAGAGAAGAAGGGATCTGACAGGAGAAGAGTGTGGACTGTAGGAGAAAAGGAAGGAGGAGGGGACCCTGAGGGAAGTAACAGGCAGGGGAGAAGTAGTAAAAGGTCAGAATGAGGAAAAGAGAGGGGAGGGGTGGAAATTTGTTTACTGGAAGGAGAAATTGATATTCATGCAGTCAGGTTGGAGGGTATCCATATGCAATATAAGGTGTTGCTCCTTCACCGTGAGGGTGGGCTTATCAAGGACTGACATGTCGGAACTTATCTGCTTAACTGTAGTAACCATAGAGAGGGTTTGCCTGAGAGGACATCATCACCAGGGTCAGCAACAACTGCCTCCTGCCAGTAGTAATAGAGAAGCTGTTCCCTGAATCACAGTCACCTAAATGCACCAAGGCCATGTCCTTCACTGCATGGCAATACCAAGAGAAACATGAAGAACAACACCAGCCACGCTGTGTGATCTTCTATTTCACTGAAGACCATTCAGTGAGATAGGAGAAGCTCACACAGGAGTGATTGTGGAACACCCTCTTCAAATTTAGCAGCTCACAGAAACTTGTCTCCATCCTATATTCACACCATAATGGCTTGCATTGTTTAGTGGCATGTTATAATAGCATGTTTAGCTCTGAAGTGAAACAATAGTTCAGCAGCAGAACCAATATTTGAAGGCTTCATTGCCCTAAAACTTTTCTCACATCCAAGAAACTTCCATTTGGGACTGGAGCTAATCTTTAGAACTAATAGGAGTATTCAACATGCTTACATTTCGGAACCAAGGTCATCGAAACCTCAGTAGTCCAGCTCCAGTAGCTCTGGTAGGAAGACAACACTTACTTTTGTGCACCATGAAGTCTGAACTCCAAGGCATCATCAACTCATTCATTGGAGCATGAAGGAGGAAGGTGCTTACAATCAGCATCCACAGGACTAAAGTCTTCCACCATCCTCCCCCTGCAGTACCACACTAAAGGTTCACAATAAGACCCTGGAAAGTTTGGATCACATCCCATATCCCAGATGCCATCCACTAAAGAAGGCCAGAAGCCGATAATTAAATTAATCACTGCCTTCGATGTACCTGCATAGCCTTGATTCAGCTGAAGGAGGGGATATTTGAAGATATGGCAAAAAAAAACTCATGGGCTAATGGACTGCTGATATTGCTACCCTCCTTCATGTTTTGGAGACCTTAACAAACTTCTCCAATGTAATTTCCTGCAATACACTAGAAAAATACAACCAATGCTGCCTCTGCAAAATCCTCTAAATTCACTGCACAGCTAAGTAAATCAACGTCTTGATCTTCCCCCAAACTGAGTCACCTTTAGCCAACTACATTAAGCCAAATATCTCACTTGCTGCACATTGTAATCTGAATATGGACTTTCCATTCCTGGTCTCTGTCATGGGAGGAGATTGCAAGGCAAATAGAGAAAAGAAAATGTGTTCAAAGCTTTCTAAAAAAAATAACATCTCTACTGAATCAAGTGAAACCTTGGCCCTTGCCCATGCAATATGGAGAAGAAGTACTTGGAATGGTGTTAAGTCCATGCATTGGAAGCACACAGACATCTTGTGTAACCAGTAGCTGGAGAGGACCAGGACACAAATAACTCATGTGCAGCTCTGGTAGCTATCTCCGGCCGTATCCACAAAAGGGTCTGTGGTTCCCACATTGGGCTCATCATCCTCCTTAGAACACACCAACTCAGATAGAAAGGAAGACATTCTTCATCTAGAAATACTGTCTAACAGGAAGAAAACTGGCCCAATATTATCTAATCATTGTATGATAAAAAAAAGTGGAAAGGATCTGTTGAGATAAATGCACTTAATTGTTACAGCTTAACAAGACAGGCATTTGCAATCCGCAGGTCCTCCTCAAATTCTGATAGGATTCTGTTCAGGATAATTGCTCATAATCACAACAGTTCATCACTTGGCTGCCTGGCAAAGTACTTGAATCAAAACATAGGCCAAGCAAGGGCAACATGTAGTTAGACCACAAGAAACTTAACTCAGCTATTCAGATTTCTCCACAAGATAGATTAATAGTGTATCTGCTAATAGATTTCCTACTTGGCAAAAGATTCCTGTGGTCCCACAGCAGCTGGCAAATCCATCCCACCAGCCTCCCAAACATTTACTCATACATATGGTTTATACATAAGGAGGGGTTTGTAAGCTGTGGAGGACCAGTAAACCATAAAATAACAGTCTGCAGTCCTCCCTGTAATCTCTAGGTATTTAAATACTAACCGTAAAATGATCATCTTTAAATATACACACATAGACCTCTTTATTTGGTACCGGCTGTACCTAATAAAATGGCCACTGAGTGTCTATTCTGTTCTACTGCTTCTGTTGCTGTAGCCCACCCACTTCAAGGTTTGATGTGTTATGCATTCAGAGATGCTCTTCTGCACACTACTGTTGAAACGTATGGTTATTTGAGTTACTGTCATCTTCCTGATAGGTTGAATCAATCTGGCCATTCTCCTCTGACCTCTCTCATTAACAATGCATTTTTGCCACAGAACTGCCACACACTGGATGTTTTTTGCTGGCCATTCTCTGTAAATTCTAGAGACTGTCATGCTTAAAAATCACAGGAGATCAGGGGCTTGTGAAATACTTAAACCACCCCATCTGGCACCAACGATCATTCCACGGTCAAAGTCACTGAGATCACATTGCTTCCCCATTCTGTCATTTGATCTGAACAACAATTGAACCCCTTATATTCATGGAATTGCCACCACATGACTGGCTGATTAGATATTTGTATTAACAAGCAGGTGCACCTAATGAAGCGGCCACTGCATGTATTTTCTCCAATGTCATTAATGATGGAGCATAATGGGATATTTAAGTTCAATATCCCATTCTGAGAGACAGGGGAGTCAGCAGTTCAGTACTGAATCAATGTGCCAATCAACACAAGAATGGTAATTTGCACTGGAGCTTCCAGGATCAGGACTACGGATAAAGGAAGGGTGAGTGACAATGGTGAGTGCTAATCAGGTGGGCTGTGGAATTGTTCTCCGTGCAAACCATCAGTCACTTTGCAGAATGCCTCATTAACAGTACTTGCAGCACTCACTGGGAACTTGCTTGACTAGTGGTGAGAACAGACATCCCTGTCAAATCCTTCCCACACATCCTGAAGAAGAAACTGTGCGGATGGGACGATCACCTATCCCCTTTCAGCCTGTGTGTATTCAGGAAGATCTGTAAAGGGATGTAGTGGTTTCATTGAGATTCATCCCGAGCAACTGTGCCGGCACAATAGCCAGTGAAAATATTAATTCTGCATTTACCTTGTCAAGCCCCATAAGAATTTTTGTACAGTTCAATAAGATCATGTACCATTCTTCCAAACTCAGTAGAGGCAGTTTATTTAATCTCTCCTCATATGAGAACTAAAATCATAAACACATTTCTTATATTCTGTTAGAAAGCACCTGTAAAAATGATAAATTTTCTCAGGCAGCTGCTACAACTCTTAATACTTCCTTCAGGTGCCTTGTTGCTGCAGAGAGCTCTTACACTAACGCCCCTTTCAGAATATTCAATGTTCTGGCATCAGAGCTTTTAAAGGGAGCCAAAAAATCTCTCCTGTACAATGAAACACTGAAAGTCTAGTATGTTGGGGGTTTTGTTCGATATTATTACCTATTAATATCCCAATACATATGAACTCTCTTTTTTGTTTCTTACACAGTATTATATTGACATATAGTGGTTTTGATGGTTATGACAGAGCAGGAACAGCAGACTCAAACATGACAAAATCTGCAGGTGCTGGAAATCCCAGCAACTCTCACAAAATACCGGAGGAGTGCCAGTTTATGGAAAAAGAGTAAACAGTTGACCTTCTGGGCCAAGACCCTTCATCAGGAGTGGAAAAGAAGGGGAGAAGGCAGAGTGAGAAGTTGGGGGAGAGGGTAGGAAGAAGTGTAGAGTGGTAGATGAGAGGTGAAAACGGGAGAAAGGAAGGGAGAGAAGTGAAGAGCTGGGAAGTTGATTGGTGAAACAGATAAAGGGCTGGAGAAGGGGGAATCTGATAGGAGAGGACAGATGACTGGGAGCACCAGAGGGAGGAGAAGGGCGGGTGAAGAGATAAGCTGAGAGAGGGAAACAAGAATGGGAAATAGTGAACGGGGGGTGGGTGCAATTATCAGAAAACACCAGGCTCAAATCAGATTCAAGGGAATGCAGAAAACATCACTGTGAGCAAATGAATCTGAATAGTCAGTTAATGAATTATCAGAATTCTACTATAATATCTATTTGTTTCTGTCTTAAACGGAGGCAGAAAACACTGTTAACAATGAATCCTAGATAAGCCATTGAGTTATAGAGCATGGAAACAGACTCTATATTTGGCTAAATCCACACTAAACCAAGCAAACATTTGCACTAATCATACACTAAATGCCTCTTTAATTTTTCTACACCAAGATTGGGCAATGTATTGCTGCCAATTAACTCACCAACCCAAATGTCTTTGGGATGAGGGAAAAGACCTGAGCACTGAGTAGGAATGTCACTGGGAATACATGCTAACTCCACACAATCCACTGTTGAGTCTTCGCCAACTAGAAACCCCGGATGAACCATGAGATCCACAACCTTCTGAGGGCCAGCTCAGAGGCATCCAAGTCTGATGACCAAGAAAGTTACAAGATGTCCAGGTACGATCCCATGCTTGAAGTTGTGGAAGACTCTGAATGATTGCATAGGACTCACTCGTCTACAGCTGTTTGAATAAAGTTCGTGACAATCATAATGTATTAATTCGGATCCATTGAGTTGACCTTGTTTGCAGCCCTGTCCACTGGCTCGAAGTAATCCTGTAGCTGCTCTTCTATCCCCCTTGACCACCCCTCTCTGGAGATCCGCTGTTCAGCCTCTGCCTGTATGCAGGTAGGAGGTGGACAGCCAGGGCATCAGATTTACTGAGATATGGTCTGGGCATAGAACAGTGGGCATTCTATATCTTAGTACATCAGTGACCTAGTGTGTTGAGATCTCCTGTGCTACAGGTTACATGCAGATGGTAAATGGGTTGGCTTTTCTTCAAACAAGGCTGGTTAAAGTCCTCGACTTTGATTTGAAATGAATCAGGATGGACTGTTTCTTGTTTGCTTCTGGTAGTTAAATGTTGGCTGAACTCTGCCAACCCCTGCTGAATCACACCTATCATTAATGTCTTTTCAATGTTTAAACTCATCTCAATTCACCTAATTGGGACATGGTTCATGAGGCCACATTATTATTTGGTAATGAGATTAATTTAGCAGATGATAGTCTCCCACTGGTTTTGCTTGAGTTTATCTGTGCTTACTTTGGACAGTTGTGGGGTAGTTTTATTGCCAATAAAATTCTGCTATTCAGCACTATGAAGATCCTCTTTTTGAGCCCTCTGCTCAGGTACGACTTCCAGATTTCCTTCATGTCGTTCATAGCCCACCACACCAGCGCCTTCCATACCTTTATGTCCTTTTCTGAACTCATCATTCTTGACCCAAGCTACTTAGAAACATAGAAAATAGGTGCAGGAGTAGGCCATTCGGCCCTTCAAGCCTGCACCGCCATTCAGTATGATCATGGCTGATCATCCAACTCAGAACCCTGTACCTGCTTTCTCTTCATACCCCCAATCCCTTTAGCCACAAGGGCCATATCTAACTCCCTCTTAAATATAGCCAATGAACCAGCCTCAACTGTTTCCTGTGGCAGAGAATTCCACAGATTCACCACTCTCTGTGTGAAGAAGTTTTTCCTCATCTTGTTCCTAAAAGGCTTCCCCATTATCCTTAAACTGTGACCCCTCGTTCTGGACTTCCCCAACATCGGAAACAATCTTCCTGCATCTAGCCTGTCCAATCCCTTTAGAATTTTATACATTTCAATAAGATCCCCCCCAATCTTCTAAATTCCAGTGAGTATAAGCCTAGTCGATCCAGTCTTTCTTCATATGAAAGTCCTGCCATCCCAGGAATCAATCTGGTGAACCTTCTCTGTACTCCCCCTATGGCAAGAATGTCTTTCCTCAGATTAGGGGTCCAAAACTGCACACAATACTCTAGGTACGGTCTCACCAAGGCCTTGTACAACTGCAGTAGAACCTCCCTGCTCCTGTACTCAAATCCTTTTGCTATGAATGCCAACATACCATTTGCCTTTTTCCCCACCTGCTGTACCTGCATGCCCACCTTCAATGACACCCAGGTCTCGTTGCATCTCCCCTTTTCCTAATCGGCCACTGTTCAGATAATAATCTGTTTTCCTGTTCTTGCAACCAAAGTGGATAACCTCACATTTATCCACATTAAATTGCATCTGCCATGAATTTGCCCACTCACCTAACCTACCCAAGTCACCCTGCATCCTTTTAGCATCCTCCTCACAGCTAACACCGCCCTGCAGCTTCGTGTCAACTGCAAACTTGGAGGTGCTGCATTTAATTCCCTCATCTAAATCATTAATATATATTGTAAACAACTGGGGTCTCAGCACTGAGCCTTGCGGTACCCCACTAGTCACTGCCTGCCATTCTGAAAAGGTCTCGTTTACTCCCACTCTTTGCTTCCTGTCTGCCAACCAGTTCTCTATCCACATCAATACCATACCCCTAATACTGTGTGCTTTAAGTTTGCACACTAATCTTCTGTGTGGGACCTTGTCAAAAGCCTTTTGAAAATCTAAATATACCACATCCACTGGCTCACCCCTATCCACTCTATTAGTTACATCTTCAAAAAATTCTGTAAGATTCATCAGACATGATTTTCCTTTCACAAATCCATGCTGACTTTGTCCGATGATTTCACCTCTTTCCAAATGTGCTGTTATCACATCTTTGATAACCGACTCTAACATTTTCCCCACCACCGGTCTATAATTCCCCGGTTTCTCTCTCCGTCCTTTTTTAAAAAGTGGGGTTACATTAGCCACCTTCCAATCCTCAGGAACTAATCCAGAATCTAAGGAGTTTTGAAAAATTATCACTAATGCATCCACTATTTCTTGGGCTACTTCCTTAAGCACTCTGGGATGCAGACCATCTGGCCCTAGGGATTTTTCTGCCTTTAATCCCTTCAATTTGCCTAACACCACTTCCCTACTAACATGTATTTCCCTCAGTTCCTCCATCTCACTGGACCCTCGGTCCCTTACTATTTCCGGAAGATTATTTATGTCCTCCTTAGTGAAGACAGAAACAAAGTAGTTATTTAATTGGTCTGCCATGTCTTAGTTCCCTATGATCAATTCACCTGTTTCTGACTGTAAAGGACCTACATTTGTCTTGACCAATCTTTTTCTTTTCACGTATCCATAAAAGCTTTTACAGTCAGTTTTTACGTTCCCTGCCAGCTTTCTCTCATAATCTTTTTTCCCTTTCCTAATTAAGCCCTTTGTCCTCCTCTGCTGGTCTCTGAATTTCTCCCAGTCCTCAGGTGTGCTGCTTTTTTTTTGCAAATTTATATGTTTCTTCTTTCGACTTGATACTATCCCTAATTTCCCTTGTCAGCCACGGGTGCACTACCTTCCCTTGTTTATTCTTTTGCCAAACTGGGATGAACAATTGTTGTAGTTCATCCATGCGATCTTTAAATGCTTGCCATTGTATATCCACCGTCAACCCTTTAAGTATCATTTGCCAGTCTATCTTAGCTAATTCATGTCTCATACCTTCAAAGTTACCCTTCTTTAAGTTCAGAACCTTTGTTTCTGAATTAACTATGTCACTCTCCATCTTAATGAAGAATTCCACCATATTATGGTCACTCTTACCCAAGGGGCCTCGCATGACAAGATTGCTAACTAACCCTTCCTCATTGCTCAATACCCAATCTAGAATGGCCTGCTCTCTAGTTGGTTCCTCAACATATTGGTTCAGAAAACCATTCCGCATACATTCCAAGAAATCCACTTCTTCAGCACCCTTACCAATTTGGTTCACCCAATCTATATGTAGATTGAAGTCACCCATTATAACTACTGTTCCTTTATTGCACACATTTCTAATTTCCTGCTTAATGCCATCTCCAACCTCACTACTAATGTTAGGTGACCTGTACACAACTCCCACCAGCGTTTTCTGCCCCTTAGTGCTATGCAGCTCTCCCCATATCGATTCCACATCCTCCAGGCTAATGTCCTTCCTTTCTATTGCGTTAATCTCCTCTCTAACCAGCAATGCTACCCCAACTCCTTTTCTTTCCTGTCTATCTCTCCTGAATATAGAACATCTCTGGATGTTGAGCTCTCATCCTTGGTCGCCCTGGAGCCATGTCTCTGTGATCCCAACTATATCATATTCATTAATAACTATCTGCACATTCAATTCATCCACCTTGTTACGAATGCTCCTTGCATTGACACACAAAGCCTTCAGGCTTGTTTTTACAACACTCTTAGCCCTTATACAATTATGTTGAAAAGTGGCTTGTTTTGCTTTTTGCCCTGGATTTGCCTGCCTGCCACTTTTACATTTCACCTTACTACTTTTTGCTTCTACCCTCATTTTACACCCCTCTGTCTCCTGCACTTGTTCCCATCCTCCTGCCACATTAGTTTAAAGCCTCCTGAACAGCAGTAGCAAACGCTCCCCCTAGGACATTGGTTCCAGTCCATCCAAGGTGCAGACCGTCCTGTTTATACCAGTCCCACCTCCCCCAGAACTGGTTCCAATGCCCCAGAAATTTGAATCCCTCCCCCTTGCACCATTTTTCAAGCCATGTATTCATCTGAAATATCCTCCTATTTCTACTCTGACTAGCACATGGCACTGGTTGTAATCCAGAGATTATTACCTTTGTGGTCCTACTTTTTAGTTTATCTAAACTTACTTGAAGTCTAAGACTTTCTAAATGGTATCATTCTTCATGGTCTTGAGAGTACCTTTGTTGCAGTTGAACACTATGTACTCTGTCCTTTTAGCATTTAGGTGAAGTCCAACTTCATTGCACTCAATTTCCACTTTTGTCAATAGCTGCTGTGCTTCCTCCATCTGGTCAGAGAGCAGGACAATATCATCTGCAAAATTGAGATCTGTGAGCATAACTGGTCTGACCCTTTTAGTTCTTTCTGGTTTTATGGTAAAACCAAGCTTGTCATGATCTTTGGTAGCTTGACGTAGAGCGTAATCAAGGACGATTATAAAGGTGTAGGGTGCCAGAGTGTCTCCTTGCAGCACACCAGCTAGGAGCTCGAACACTGCTGTTTCTCCTTCTGGTGATACAACTTTCGCCATGGTCTTGGTATAGTTAGACTCTATTGCTCTTAGTGGATGGTCTGGCACTCCGTAAGCTTTCAGGATCTTCAGCATTTTACCTTGGTGAATGGAGTCAAAAGCTTTGCGAAAATCGATGAAAGTAAGCACGGTGGTAGGTTGTTCTTCTTGACTTCCTTGATGATTCTACGGAGAGCAAGTATTTGCATTACTGTTGTGCACTTCTGCAGAAATCCACTCTGATTGAATCTTAGCTTAGGGTCAGTGGTGGGGCAATTCCTGTTCAAGATCATCCGATTGTATAGCTTTGCTAAGATGCAGGTCAAGCTGATACCACGTAGTTATCTGTCTTCATGAGGGATCCAGACTTGGGGACAGGGATAATGTTTGAGAGTGACCACTGTTCTGGTTTGTCACCTTTCATCAGTGCCGTATTAAACATGTCCAGCAAGGTGTCGCCCAGGTTGCAGTTCTTCGGGACATCTGGTGGCATCCCATCTGGTCAGTGCTCCTGCCCTGTTTGAGTGAATATTTGGCCGTCTTCAGTTCCTCAACAGTGAATGGGCCGTCATCAATGTCGAATTGCATTAGTATCGTTGGTATGTCCTCTTCTTTTTCCTCCGTGATCGTTGGAGGGCTTCCCAGAGGGTTCTTGAAGTGGGTAAACCATGTCTGGACACAGTCCTCTACTGTTTTACCACTAATTTGACCTGATGAGGATTTCTTCCGTCTGCTGATCTCGTTGACTGGGTGCCATGCTTCTCCATGCTGCTCATCTTCATTAGCAGCCTCTAACCCTCAAATCCTCTCAGCTAGTTCCTCTTCCTTCAGTCGGTCGTAGGTGGCAAAGAGATTCTTCTTTGCTGTCTTGAACTTGTCTCTTAGCTCATCTGTTTCACTCCTTCTAAGTTCGGCATGAACATACTTCTTGCTGTGACCACGTCAGGATGTTTCGAAATCTGGCTCTTTTTGATTCGCTTCACACTAGGCAGACTCTTTGTTGCAGTCATGGAGTCCATTCTCACATACGGTTGCGAGACGTGGACACTCACTAAGACCATGCAAAAGTCACTAGATGGTTGCTATACACGAATGCTCCGAATGGCTCTTGACATGAGTTGGCAACAGCACATGACTAACATCGACCTCTATGACGTCCTACCAACACTCACTACTAAAATCGAGGCAAGAAGACCGTAACTAGCAGGGCACTATCTACACCACCCTGAGCTACCTGCCAGCCTTGTCATCACATGGGAGCCCAAGCATGGAAGGATGAACCCTGGGCGCCCTCCCAAGACTACGGTCAACACGCTCCTAGAAGATAGCGGCGCAGCTAATGTAGATGAACTGAACACGCCGATGAGGGAGAGGGAGGAGTGGAGAGTCCATCATCGTGCCTGATGCCAGCCCTCTAGGCTTGAGTCGACGTAGTATTTGTAGTATCCAGCACTGTTACATTCCACCAATGAAGACCCGCGCATTATCTGAAAAATCTTTCAGTCATTTCTCCTGATGTAATGATTTTAGGCATAAATTAAAAACCAGAGTGTCACTGGGGAGAAGGTAGGACCATCCAAGAACAAAGGAAGGATGGTTGAGTTGAGTTACTTGTGTAATATAAAAATGATTTGGAGAAAAGAGTAGGTGGGCTGATTAGTAATTTTGCAGCTGACACAAACATCTGCAGAGTTGTGAATGGTGAGGAGGGTTGCCAATGGATTCAGAAACATATAAACCCTTTGAAAATGTGGACAGCGAAACTGCAGTAGCAACTTGGTCTCGATGAGTGGACATTTTTGGAGGTCAAGTGCAAGAGGAATATATATGGAAGACACTTAAGGAACATTGATGCACAGAGGGAACTTGGGGTCCATTGCTCCCTGAAAAGTAATACCACAATTAGATGAACAACTGTATAAAACTTCAGTTCGTCCATATTTGGAGAACTCAGTGTGGTTCCAGACACTGTATTACAGAAAGATGTGGGTGCTTTGGAGACATTGAAAAGGTTAGAGTCACAGAATTATGGAAACAGATAGCAGAGAAACAGATCCTTTGGCTGATCACATCCATGTGGAAACATTTAAATTGCCTACTCCCATCGACCTGCATCCAGACCACAGTCCTCCATACCCCTACCATCAACGTACCTATCCAAACTTCTCTTAGAAGGTGAAATCAAATTTGCATGCATTGTTTGCACTGGCAGCTCATTCCACACTTTCACGACCTTCTGAGTGAAAAAGTTTCCCCTCATGTTCTCCTTAAACTTTTCACCTTTCACCCTTAACCTGTGACCTCTGATTGTAGTCCCACCCAACCTCAGTGGAAAAAGCTTGTTTATATTTACACTATCTATACCCCTCATAAGAGGCAAACAACCTAGGTTCCCCAGCATGTTTCTTCTCCTTAAGATGAATACTCTTTAACCCATCTGTCCCTCCACCGTGCAATTCTATACTCCAAGCTTTCTGTCCCTTATGGCTGGTGAGCTATGTTGAGTCAGATTTATAGTTCCTGTGAACACCAATATATTCAGACTACAAATGGAAAGTCTTTAAACACCACATTAGTTGAATACATAGATTAGAACCATTACACCTGCAATAATGGCTTTAAATCCTCCAGGGTTTAATTAGGTGGCAAATGTTTACTAACAGCATATGTTACAGTTGAAAACACTATTGACATTCGTATTCAAGAATCCTTAAGAGTCCACTTTCAAACTGTGTTTGGACGAAGACATTATCAATTAAAGCCATTTGGTAAGTGGCACTTCAGTCAAGATTTCCATCTCTGAGTACCATAATGTTTACAGAGTATTTTCTCCCTTCTTCCACACACCACAACATTTAGTGAATCAAATTGTTGTGGCGTACCATCAGTCTTTGATATAAACTTAGTCAGTCAAATCTGGATCTACTTCCTTCCATTTTAGATGCTCTTGTACCCTGTCAGGCGTAAATGAGCTGATTAGACCAAACTGCTTAAACAATGTTGTGATGACGAAGTCCATGATCTAAAGAATTGAAGATAGTGTAGACTGAGAGAAGATCACTCACCTATTCAAGCTGACTTCACACTGGAGAAGCACACTGAGATCAGTGGCCTTTTGATTGGTTTACCCCTCACCATGGTGTAGGGCCACAGGAAGCCAAGGACCAAATTGAAACAGACTGTTTTGATGGATGAGTGAGGTAGGAACTTTCAATGTTCTGCCTCCCCATATTTTCCTCACCACCGCCACAGCAAACTTCCCTGCACCTGATCTGTGGCCAGATTGGGATAAGTCCCACCAGCTCTGCCACCCTTTAATATTGTCAGCAATTAGTACATTACAATTAACTCCTGATGGGAACTACAGATGTCTTACTTTTGCACCTGAGAAAGTTCATAATAACATTAATAATTTTGATTTTGACGATTGCACAATTTTCTCATGCCATGGATCTGATTAGGAAATATGCTGCACAAAGCAAATGCTTATCAGCCCATGAAGGATAAAATCCAATTTCTACAGGAAAGTGATTATATTCTCAAGTGTACAGTATATATAATCTTTTTTTCTGTCATCTAGACACCAATTGCAAGGCCAGCGTATGTTATCTTCTCCTAACTACTCAGGGGAGCTTTGACATGAGTCAATCTCTCGAGTGTACAGTCCTTATATTCCACTCTGCACATCAGCTAATTCCTTTAATTAATGTTACACTCTTCCAATTGGAAATGGAAACTCACATTTTTGATAACATTGGGATTTCAGTACAAAGTACAAAGTTCAAAATAAATTTTATTATCAAAGTACATATACGTCACTATGTACAGCCATGAGATTCATCTGCTTGTGGGCATACTCAAAAAATCTATAGAATAGCAACTACTACAGAATCAACCAGAGTACAGAAGACAACAAACTGTGCAAATGCATAAAGAAGAAACAATAATATGAACAAATAAGAAATAAATATTGAGAACATGAGATGAAGAGTCCTTGACAGTGAGTCCATTGGTTGTGGGAACATTTCAGGGATGGGGAAAATGAAGTTGAGTGAAGTTATCCATGTTGGTTCAAGAGCCTGACGATTGAGGGGTATTAACTGTTCTTGAACCTGCTGGTATGAGTCCTGAAGTTCCTCTAGTTTCTTCCTGATGGCAGTAGCGAGAAAGCCACAAAGAAGTTCTACTACAGTGGACACATGTGAGGCATTTAGTGGTCCAGTCCAATTTATGTATTATGAAATGGTTGATGTATTATCAGACCAGTTTGAAAATCCATGTGCAATGTCTAGATTATGAAAGAGAGTTAAACTCACACTTTAGAGACAAGGATATTCAGTCATATGATAAGAAAAGCAGTCATTTGCCCCACTCAACCATAAAGCATCCATGTATGTTAATCCCATTGATTGCATTATATCCTCGATAAAGGTGCTGGTCAATAATCTTCACAAATTTACGGTGGTAGATTAATCTACTATTTTCTATTCACACATCCATGGTGTAAAAGAGGGAACAAGAGCACTGAAGTGAAATGTGAAGTGCCCAAAGAGGTTGTATGGATGTTGATTTTGTGGCTATCCCTGTCCAGTTTTGGGTACCAACTAGCCAACCCCACATAGTTTTCTAAATGAACTAAATATTTTCATTAAAGGACAGTTAGGCTAAATCAAACCCTTTACTAGATATTAAATATTTTAAATTTATGTTAAATTATTAGCAAATAGAGCAAATTGCAGGTATCTCTTTATAAAGAGGAACCATTTTCCATCTTGACCTTCTAACTGCTTCTCTTTGGTGACTTCAAGCAGGTGTTCCATTAGACAAACTTAAGACAGCAAGAAATTTAATTATCCTTTTCCTAAACAATACATAGTAACAATACTATGCAAATAAGGTTTTGCAATTTTCAATAGATTTCTGTCTGCTATGAAGACCCTGAAATTTCACTGAATGAGGAGATCCTGTCACAGTGTGCACTGAGAGATGGCTGAACCCAGGTGCAGTGGAGCAACAGATTCCTATGTAGAGACAAACAAAAGTTTATTCATAGGAATTCCAACCGAATAACGGTGGCTTAACCAAGTGACACCATGAGATAAGTCATTCATGAAACAGAAGGTCCCTGTCGTATCAGAAGTTCACTTTAAATAATCACGGTATGTAGAAAACCTGTGGCAGTCAAAGTAAGCTTGTCAAGATTGAACAGAAATCACAAGGGCTTAATGACTCTAGATAAGGCAACAATTAACAAATACAGGTGCACAGGCCTGCAGGGTTTATGACAGTACCTCCCTGGCAAAGGTTGGCACCTAATGGCCCAGCGAGCCCAAGGAAGCTTAAGACTGACCTGATGTTCTTGAGACAAGGCTAGAAAACCTGAGACAAACCTGATGCTCTTGAATCTGGTCTGGAAAACTCAGGAACATTGCATAAACCTCAGAAACATGGATTCAAACTCGGGATCTGGGAATCAAACTTGAAAACCTGGAATAGTCCTTGGAAACCTGGAGGGCCATGGGAGACCCAGGAAATCTTGATGACCTTAAATGTAGACTAGAGAAGCTCGGAACATGGACTCAAGAAACTCAGAACAAAGCTTCAGGACAAGCATTGAGAATAGAAGCTACCCATGCCTCCAGCTGACTGATGTCAAAGCAGTTGTTGAACTTTTGCTGGTTAAATTTACATTACTTAGTCTTACTGTCATGCTGTACTCTGATAGATGGCTGAAACCCAGGTACGGAGGAATGACAGACTCCCATGCAGAGACAGAATCAAGAGATTATTCATTGCAGTTCCGACAGGACATTGATGGTTTAGCCAAGTGACACCATAAGATGATTCATTCTTGAAACAATAAGCATTTTGAGACCCTGCAAGAAGCTCTATTCGGGAGTCCTCTTTAAATAATCACAGTACGCAGAAAACCTGTGCAAATCAAAATAAACTAGACAAGATTAAACAGAAAGCACAAGTGCTTAATGAATAGATCAGACAACAATTAAGAAATACAGGTGCAAGCAGGCAGGACTTATGACAAGCTTTTACAATTAAAAGAAAATCAAGTATGAAATGGAATGCTACAGTCTGAAGGAACAAGTTCAAATCAAAAGATGGTTAACACAACTCTCCTATGGACACAGGAAAAATCCAAAGAATTAAATTAAACATTGGATTTAAGCAGCTGACAGGTATTTTCAAACACATGAATTTAATATCAATGATGATTTCCAAATCTCTGTTGAAGTTGGAAAAAATTTGAAAGAGTTTGAAAGATTTCTGCAAAAGAACTGTGATAGGAAAAATACAATAGAATGAAGGCAAGAAAAATTCAACTTCATTTAAAGTCTGCACATCAACAGAAATGATCTACTATCACTGACATAGAAACAGCAACAAAAGATAAATTTTAGAAAATGTTTACTTGCTCTGCTGGCTTCAGATTGAAAGTTAGGTTTAATGTATCATTCAGCATGGTCTGGCTCTGAATCCATTCATTTCACCTTAAACACAAGATGGAATTGTCATTAAAAAGACAACAGAAGAATAGTTATTTGCTTTTATAACTCTGATTTCCTTGACATTAATTTTCTAGAAGGGTCTTCTATTCAGCAGCAGATACTTCTTTGGGTGTTTGGCAGAAATCACATTTATGTTCATCCTGGGGTTTTATGAACGCACTGCCAAGGTAAAAACTAAAGCTTAAGTTGTGGGAAAATATGAACTCTAGGTTGTATGAAAACAAAATAAAATTGCTAATAATTTCAGGATATAGGTACATAAAGAGATGGGAAACAGTAAAACTGAGAAGTACAACCTTGAAAGACTATTAATAAAAAAGAGAACAAGAAGTGGTTCACAATGGGATAAGGAAAGAAGACTACAGAGGAAAAAAATAATCAAAGCTGCATTAACATTGTATAGAAACCAAAATAATCAGAAACACCATAATAACATTAAATATTTTACAGCCATTTCAGAAAAATAGACAATTTGGCACGGTTCCCAGGAGGATTGTTAATTTTTACATGAAGGCTTAAACAAAAAGGTACAGTATTTTGCATGGCTTTTTACTGAAAAGGATATCATAAGGAAAGTGATTCTGAAATAGTTAAGGGAAACATGAGTGCTATTAATGATAGATTTAAGGAATTAAATATAATTAGCTTAGGCTAACTGGACAGAAGGCCAGGACCTGATAGGATATCTCCTGAGTGTTGAAATTGCTGAGAATCCAGAAATTATATTACAAGGCACTTTGAATAGGATGTATGCTGGTGTACTGGAAAGCTGCCAATATATATTTTTATTAGAAAGGGAGACAGTGCTAATCCCGGTAACCGAAGGTCATTTAGACCAGCATGAATGGTAGGTAAAATTTTATAGTCCTGATTTGAAATTACACCACTTTTAAAAAAGGAAATAGAAATAGAAAGCACACATAAAAAAAAAACTGTGTTTGGGAATTGGGTGGCAGGGTGGAGATAAGTCTCTACCAAAGGAAGTGTAACCTCGCCTGCAGCCCTCCTGATCAGGGTTACGTGAAGCCATGGTGGTGGATGAGCAGCTGGGGCATATCACAAGTCCCGGTTATGCGACCACTGACACCAGACAGACAATCTCTGAAGAGTATTGATAATGGCTGGGGTCACCTGTCTTGTAAAGACACTGCCCAGGAGAAGGCAATGGCAAACCACTTCAGAAGGGAAAATTGCCAAGGACAATCATGGTCACTGAAAGAGAAAAGAGTAAGAACAACAGTGTGAAAGGAGGCCTTCTCCGCAGACAGATTAAAGACAGATGAAAGACCATGTTCACCATAACTCATAATGATGATGATGTGGTGGGTAAGTGTTGAAATTCTTTCAGGAGTTTTATTATATACAATGTATGCAGCGGAGGTGGTAAGATTTTGTGGAAGTATCACAAGCAGGTGCATAGAATGAGGGTGTTTACATTCCTTCCTTATCCTGTGTGGACAATCTTTTAGATTTTGTGTGTGAGAGATGGGGTTGGGGATTTGGGGTTTATTGTTGGTGCTGCCATTTTCTGTGTGGGAAATCTGCTAGTTTTGGTGTCAGGGACGAGGCTAGGATTTGGGGGTTTTTGATGCTCTAGCTGCTATCTTCCGGGTGGGCAATCTGTTAATTTTTTCAGAGGGAAAGGATTTGGGATTTAGGGTTTGATGTTCCGGCTGCCATTTTCTGTGGGGTGATCTGTTAGCATTATCGTGGGGTGGGGAGCTATGGGGGGAGTGGGTTGGGGTCTGTGAATTTTGTTTCTTTTTCCTTTTGCATGGGGGGGGGTGTTGATGTCTTTTTATTTCAACAGCTCCTATCATTTTTCTGTTATTCATGGCTATCTGGAGAAGATGAATATCAGAGTTCTATTGTACATGTATACGCTGACAATGAAATGAACCCTTGAACCTTATCCATTGTTGGGTCACGTGCTCAAGTTCCACTCCAAAGCTAAGCGCATAGCCTTGGCTGATAGTCCTGTGCAGTGTGGGAAGTGCCCAGAACACAAAAGAAATGAAGTCTATCAGATGCATAATTAAACCACCGCTCAGTATATAACATGCAGGTGGACATAAAAGTACATTGGTAATAACTGCTGATGAACAGGGGAATTATCCCTGCTGTTCTACAAATATTTATCCTACAGTCAACATCAATTAACCAGATCATCTAGCTATTCTCATGATCATTATGTTATGAAACAATTATAACTCAGTCATCTTTTCACCAGATTGCTTCTAATAACAAGAATAATATTTCAGTATTTTCCTTCCGGAGTCTGTCACTTTTTCACTCTTCCTTCCTCAATCTGGCCATCATCCCCCCCCTCACCTGGATCCATCAGTTTGCCAGCTCTTGCACCACTTCTCCCCCCACACCCCCCCCCTTACCTCTTTGACAAGGCTATCTCTTTTGCTCAGTCCCGATGAAATGTCTTAACCCAGAACAACGACTGTCCGTGTCCCTTCAGAGATACTGCCTGACCCATTCCATTCCACCAGCACTTTGTTTGTTGAGCAATATTTTCCAGATGCCTGCCACCATCTGTTTTAATATTTGATTTTAGAAACTTCAATCTTGAGTTATCTAAAAACAAAATACTACTAGAATTTGCCTTCTGCAGCATGTTTCAGAACTACACTCTTGCCCTTTAAGATATCAAAACAAATTTTTGTTGTCTTTACGGGTTCTTGATGCAAGTTGAAGGAAAGCAGATAACTCTAGTGTTTGACTGATATTTCCCATCAGTTAGCACCACCAACACATACAGATTTCCTGGTCACTGTGACTTGCTGTGGGAAAAAATTTATATCAATCCATTAGCAGTGACTGTTCTTCAAAAAATAAGAGATAGTCACTTATTTTTTTCTGTTCTCTACACAAAAGGATCATTAAGCTTCTATTCACTGTTATATAGGAACACAGCAAGTGATGCATGATAACAGTGTATTCTAATTTACCTCAACCATTTATCCCAGAATGTGATACTGGCGTTGTTGATTGATCATCAAAGTTAATCTTAATTAAGTAATACAAATATCTATGTATATAGTGCAGTTACTATAATATGTGGTGTCAAAATGGTTGTTGTGATGTGGCTAGTGTGGCAGTGCTTGTCACTCTCTCTTTCAGCTTCCACTGCTGGCTAGCTGTTTTGCAAAAAGGAGTGTTGAATGTGTAAGTCTCTCCCTGCCAGTACGTAGCCTCTCCAACAACAAGCCTCACGTAGTGCCTCCTCACTGACGACAAATGAAAACTGAACTCCTTGCGGACTCAGGCTGAACCACAGAGGACGGGGAGGAAGTCTGGCCTCTGCACTCATAGCAGGCAGGCCCACCAGTGTGTGGAAATGCCCTGGTGCTTGTGAACCATATCCCCAGCTACAGGTAGATGCCCCACTGCCTTGTGGCAGTCGCGAGAGAGACGAAGGCCATGGGAGTAAACTCAGACAGCAAATCTGGAGTGGAGTCCCTAAGGCAGTTGGATGTCATTGAACATCCTTCCAGCAGCTCCTGCAGTCAAACTGGTGTCAAATGTATTGCTTCATAAGCTTTCCTATGGACTACACTGGTGAGGCCAAGAGGGGGATTTTGGTGACTGGGCATCTCAGGATCTCCATACCTTCCACCCAGGCTTGTGATGATGAGCGTCATCCCCCATTGTCCTTCCAGACAAATGGAAGCCAACCACAACAATGCTAATGGAGACTGGAGTTCCCAATTATGCTACATTCACCTAGTTATATATGAAGAATAAAGTTATACGTATTTTAGCAGGTTCCAACCTGCCTTTCAGTTAACAAAGCTCTGTTTTCTTGAATTAAGTTTCTAAGTTCTGTTGTTCAACAGATGTCCTTTTGGTCCATTTCTACCTATAACAGCATGGGAGTTATTGTCATAAAAACAGGCTCTTTGGCCCAGAGAGCCTATATTAATGACCAACACCCCACTGACAAAAATATTGCAAAAATTCCATATTTTTTTATCTCCCCAAATTCTCCACAGATTCTACTGCTCAGCTACAAACCAGGAACAATCCATGAAGAAACAAGATACTGCAGATGCTGGAACCTGGAGTAACATATAATCTGCTGGAAGAACTCGGGTAAGGCATAAGGTGTTGCTTCTTCAGTTTGAGTTGGGCTTCACCCTGGCAATCAAAAAGGGCCAGAGATGGAAGGGTTAGTGTGGGAATAGAGAGGGGAGTTGAAATGGTCCACTGGGATGATTGACAACCCAATGGCATGAGTATTGAGTTTTCCACTTTTCCCTGTTTGTTTCCCTTTCACACCCCTTTCAATCCTTCCCCCCCCCCCCACCAAACCCTCACCCTTCTTCTTCTGATCCTCTGGTCCTTCCGTTTTTATTGCTTTTTCCTTCCACTGCCAAACCTCTTCACCCATCTTTGTCTCATTCCCCCTCTTTCATCCACCAACCACACACAGGTATTTCCCTACCCTCTTCCTGCCTGGTTCAAACTGTTCTTCACCTCTCTTTTCTCCTCGAATGGTTCCCATTCTCACCTCCTTCACTTCTCAGAATCTGACACTCAACGTGCTTGCTCATCTCCCTCCAACATCTATCCTCTTCCTTTCCCCATCTTCCTACTCCTTCCCCTCCACCTTACAGCATATGCTTTTTTTTCTTTTTCCTCCCTCTCTTTATCTGCCTGCATCTATTATTCACTTACCTGCTCCCCCTCATCCCCGTGCACCCTCCCTACTTGGAGCTACCTATCTGTCATCTTACATCCTCAGTCCACCAATCACCTCCGAGTCCTTTCTTGCCACTCTCCTTCTCCTCTCTATGCTGGCCATCTCACATCCCCATTCCCCAGGGTTTTGGCCCGAAATTTCCCCTGTCTCTGCTCAACCTGTTATGTACCTCTAGTAGATTGTGTACTGATCTAGGAACTATCTATATTGATCAATTAACCAGACTTATTTTGGATCAGGGAGGAAACCTGAGCAGCTGTAATTGAGCAAACTCCACCTGAGGCCAGGATAAAACCTTGTTATCAGAGCTGTGAAAAAGCAAATCTATCAGCTGTATCACATTGTACACCTTATTGTGGGTGTGTGGAATAAGATCCAAGGGCCTATATCACAGTTCATCCTGAACAGCTACCTGACAGAGGACTCTCCGATCTACAGGCCATTCCCAGGCACACAGAGTTCGCAGGAGCGTGCGCTGTGGAATGAACTGGAGCTTGTGCAGCCACCACAAGAGCTCAGTGAGGGAGGTCCACAATACTAGACTGGGAGGGGCAGAGGTGGGTGAGGCAACCCCCTCAATTATTGGAGTAGTGTACCACCCTAAAGAGCCACATGAGTGGCATTCATGATATAGTTTCTCTTAATTAAATGTAATTCAACAATAAACGCATTTTCTTTGAATGTAAGAATGAAAAGGTACAATACAGTTTATTCTTGAAAATTTGTTTTTATTATGAGAAGTTCATTTTGATTAATTAAAAAAAAACCCAGTTGGCTTTTAATGCATTCAGAGCTGTCAATCAGGCTTGGGTACTCCCTTCTGAAACTCTTTTGAATTTAGTGTTTTACTAACAGGCTCTGCTAGTTTACACTTATTGGTGTGAGATAGTGAGGGGCTAGAGTTGTTGTCATTATTATTGGTAGGGAGGTGAAATAGTGACACAGCTGGTTTAGTAGAAAGAATATTTGTTTTTGTAAGCTCAAGCATTACGTAAAAGCTCTCTTAGTGGGAACCTGTAGCACTTGCAGTCAGTAGACGTATTGATTTTTCATTGCAAGTGGATTGCTGTGTGATGCAGGTGCCTGAAATACAGAATGAACCCTCTGATTTTGCTCCGGAATTTCTGCACCCATAAGCAGGAGGTTGCAGTCATACATTACACATTTGCACTTAAAAGAGAATCTCCTGAATGAACAAAATGCACGTTTAATATCTGTAAGACTCAAGAGATGCTGCAACTTTACTGCTCTCCTTGTCCATAGATTCAGACTGCGATGTTAGCTGCATTGAAAGAATACACCTGGAATCAGATTACTGGGCATTAGGGATCTATCAGAAGACTGGACAGAATCTATTCATGTTACAAGTTTGCTATACACCCAAGGCAGAGAGCGTATCATCTCTCAGTACAAATGAGACACAGTGGAAAGCATTGCACTGGGGGCTATGAGTTAAGGTCAGATCATAGTCATAAAAGGTAATGAATAGGGAACAACTTTATAATGTCTTTTTATTAACTGGGCCCTTCATTTATTTTTAGAAAAAACATCACAGAATTCCTTTTTTGTAATAAGGAAGCCATTTTATTTATATTCTATTGGGAATAAAATCAAGTAAGATGTGCTAGTTTTAACTTATGTTGGAGCATAACACATTTAAGGAATATTGAAAAGAAAGCATTTGCCGACAGAAATTTTTATTCAAACATACAATATAACAATTCAGAATCAGGCCATTCAGCCCATCATCCCTGCATCAATCATCCAATTTTTGTCACTGTTCCAACTTTTCACCTCATTCTCCTTTTCAAGATTATATCTAATTCTTTTGTGAATTTGCTTCCAACAAACTGTTAGGGTATGTGCCGCCAATTATAATTTGCTCATATTATTATCGAATTGATTTCAGTTCATTCAGTATCCTAAGATTAGTCCTTAGCCTTCCGCTCTAGCATAATCATCATTATATGCTGTGTTTGTATGAAGTGGGCAATCATGATCTCATAACTATGATTGTTCCTGGCAAATTTTTCTACCTGGTCTTCTTCTGGGCAGTTTCCTTACAAGACGGGTGACTCCAGGCATCATCAATACTCTTCAGAGATTGTCTGCCTGGTGTCAGTGGTCGCATAACCATAACTTGTGATTGTCTCCAGCTGCTCATACAACCATCCTTCACCTGCTCCCATGGCTTCACATGACTGGGGTGGCGGGGGGGTGGGGGGGTGCTAGCCAGGTCTACACCTTGCCCAAGGGTGATCTGCAGGTTAACGAAGTGAAGGAGTTCCAGAAGCTAGAGGTCCTCCAAGAGGACTACAACATTGCCAGTGGGTTTGGAGGCTTGTGTGCCTCAGTGTCCTGGAGAGCTATGTTGGCTGGAGTCAGGGCTTTTTGCTTTGGTTCTTGATAAGGTGACCCTTGCCAAACAGGTAAAAAAGTAGAGGCCAGATTAAAAGTGGTCCATCTGTCCTCCAGGTTCAAGGGTCGAGCTCAGGGCTAATAACTCTAATTGGTAAAAAAAAATTATGAAGACAGCAATGAAGAATCCTTCTTCATCTGAGTGCGATGGTATTCCTGAGTCTCCATCCAGAACTTGCATGACTGACAGAAGTGAAAGCCAAGAAGAAGCTACTGACATGATGAAGGAAGTCCTGAACACCACCAGGGATGGAGGACCTTCATTGCTGCCCTAAATGGCAATGGTGCAATGGACAGTAAGTAAGTAAGACACTAGAAATGAACATCTGCAGAATGTAGAAGAAGCTGTTGAGGAACCAAAAAAAGTTGGGCTTCTAAAGAGAAGGAAGTGATATTTCCAGATGACTGAAACAGAACCTGGGATACCATGTTGTTGCTGAAAAAGTGTTCCTAGTTCAAGGGAGGATGACATTCATTACCAGTGCTCTTCCACCAGTAGTGTAACTGAGCTGAAGATATGTCCTGAATACTTTAATTACTATTTTAAATTCTTGACTAATTTGGCAAAATCTTAATTGCAAGTAGATGTGAAATGGAAGAGGACTGACACTTAAGGAAAGGCTTTTATACATTGCAAAGATTTTCTGCAGTCTGCTGATGTGCTACTCCACTACTCAGCAGAGTTAATGCTGTGATACATCACCAGTGACACTGGTGCTGTGTTCATTTTTATCAGACAAGTGGTCCATTCACGAGTCCTACAACGGTGGGGTAGAAGTTGTCGTTGACTCTGGTGGTACATATTTACATACACCTTACTACATAAAAAAAATGCATGCTTTTAAATTGCAGAACAAAGGTGAGAAGGACATCGTCATCAACAGTGATCTCACTGAGGAGATAACAGGCCAATTTATCCCACTACATTTCCAGACAGATATAGAGGATGAGAGATATCAGTCCAGGCAGTGAGAGAGAAGTCTTTCTGGCATAGAGCACTGTCCAAGCATGTCAATTTCCTCATCCTCAGTACCTACCTAAGCTTCAAGAAACTTCATATGACTGGCATAATTAAATTAAATATACTCTCATCAGGACCGTGGACATCAATCACTTCAGCAAATGGAAAGGAAACAGTCAGGAGAAGCAAAGAGAAAAGACCCTTGGGAAACCATATTGCAGTCTGCAGTCTGGGCCTTCAATAACTACAGTGACTTCATGCCATTGGGTTTGGTCGCAGGCTCGTGGAACCCTCTCGGAGACAGAAAAGCACCAGATCAGCCTGAAATCACACCAAAAGAATGTAAGTAAAATGCTCTAATAGTAGAAGAACCATATCTGAACTAAAAAGAAGATGTCAAAGAAGTGAGAAGAATGGCTTCGTGACCCATCTTGAGGACATCGCCTTTAGTCGCGTTGCTTCCTCACACCATCTTATTCCAAAACTTCCAAGCTGATTGTTCCTCTTGGCCTGGAGAGTGCAATATGAAGGGAGGGTCACTGAGGGCCCATGTTTCATTGATAGTAGTGAGCACAGGTAATGGCAGGGGCTGTGATTCTTATGAGAAATGCAATTTAGATGACAGGACAACAGTCTGCAATCCCCTTGTATTTTGAGCAGAGACATAATGGTGAATTGTGCTCTCTGATTAGAGAAAGAAAGTGGGATAAGAAATGATTACTGTTATCTGAAAGGGCTGTCTCCTGAATCATCCTAATTTGTATACCATGGTACTAAAACAAATTTCCCCGCTTTCTTTCTTTTGTAATCTTTGAGGAGGAAGAGTAGATTGATTTTCGCAAAGGCATTCTGCACCAGGAGAAGGAAGGTAAAGTTTTTGGGTTGACCTCTCCATGCCTCTGCTCAGTGGTGATCCTAAAACCATTTGTAATAAACAAGGATCAATACTTGATGGAAATTGTGTCAAGTTGAGTAGGATTTTTGTTTGTTCTTATTTGTTGAAGTATAGAAGCCAAAACAACTGTAAAGCCTCATAAGACCATAAAACCATACGGCATACGAGCAGAATTTGGCCATTCAGCCCATTGAATTTGCTCTGTCATTCAATCATGGCTGATTTATTAACCCTCTCAAACCCATTCTCCTGCCTTCTTCTCATAACAGAGCCATAGAAAAGTACAACACAGAACAGAGCCTTATGCCCATCTAGTCCATGCCAAGCCAGTTAAATGCCTACTTCCATCGACATGCACCAGGATCATAGCCCTCCATGACCCTAACATTCATGTACCTATCCAGACTTCTCTTAAACGTCAAAATCGAGCTTGCATGCACTACTTGCGCTGACAGCTCATTCCACATTCTCATGATCCTTCTCTAGGCTCTCAGGAATCTTTGAGCCTCTTGTATTGCATCCGTTAGTCTCATGAGATCATGGATCTGCACCTCGAAAGTCTTCTCCAGGGCGCAGGCCTGGGCAAGGTTGTATGGAAGACTGGTTGTTGCCCATGCAGCAAGTCTCCCCTCTCCACACCACTGATGTTGTCTAAGGGAAGGGCAAGGTCCAATACAGCTTGGCACCAGTGTTGTCGCAGGAGTTGCCAGAGCGAGGTTGAAGACAACGTCTGACTGCCTTAGGGACTCCAGCTCCGGATTTGTCCTCAGTGTTTACTCCTGAAGACTTCCCCATGAGTGGGTATGGCCGCAAGGCAGTGGAGGTTTGAAATCAGAGTTTTCCCTCTCTTAGATGGACTGTCTTCCCAGGCTGACGAGCTCCATCCACCTGAATGACTTACTTCTCAGCTTTAAATATACCCAAAGACTTCACCTACACAGCCATCTGTGGCAACGAATTCCACAGATTCTCCACCCTTTGGATAAAGAAATTCCTCCTCATGTCTTCTAAATGGACTTCTTTGTATTCTGAGGCTGTGCCCTCTAACCTGAGAGCTCTCATCTTTCAGAAACATCCTCTCCATGTCACATCATCTCCACTTCCACAAGATTGTAACAAATATTCATTGATCAATCAAGGTGAATAATATATTGTAGACAGACACATGTTGGCCAAGCTAATGACACCTCAGGGCAGACCATAAGTCCATAAGAAACAATAACTAACAACCTATGTTAACAGCAACACAACAGAACAGCAACAACACCTCAACACATTTATAACACTTGGATTATCATGTTAACTTTACAAATCAATAGATATATGAGGTGACTAGATGAAACCAGGAACATAAATATGATTGAAGCTTGTAGAAGTATGACCAGAATCATAGGAGCAGAGAGGTTTCTTTGAAAAAAATAAAGGACAAACATTATTTCTACTGGTTGGTAAATTAGCAGCAAGGATCAGAAATAGAGGCATCTATGGGGAAAGTAACAATGAATTTTCCCATGGAAAGAATGTTGAGTTTAAAACCAAATCAATTACGGTATTTAAAATGGATTTAATAAAACCTTGAAGTGGAACATTTGTAAAGGGTAAATGCCCAAAGTATAGGGAATGGGGATTAAAGCATATTGCTTCAATGAACAGACATGCATAATAGGATGCCTGGAAATCTGAAATTTTCCTGTATCTGGCATTGAAGAATAAGACCCAAATATACCAGATGAGCTTCTGAGTGAAATTACCTTTTGGCAACGGACTAAAATGCAGCTATTTTCATTTTCCTCTTCAGCACTCAAGTTTAGGGACATGCAATAGAAACACTTAAAATCCTATATTTGATAAGAACAGTGATACATAAGGAAAGACTGGTTAAAGTAATTTGTTGCGGCCCGAGGTGAGTGTTGTTACGTACCCCGTAACTGGGTCACTTACCAGCAAAGATAGGGACGTCAGTTGAAATCTGATGGTACTATTTTTAGCAGTATTTATTAGTAAAAGTACACAAAAATAATATCAATGCAAACATACAGATAATATACGTCGTCAATACTAAATCTAAGAGTGCGGGTATAATAATAATCAATAAGAAATAAGCTCTATCATTGTCTAGGGGATAATGTAGTGTCCAATAGAAATATAAAAGTCACTCAGTTCATTCAGGCTGCAGTCTTTGGTTGGAGTCAAGAGAGATTTTTAGAAACTTGCCAGCTTTTCCTTTTTATGATTTCGATCCTTCGAGAGTTCCGTTGGTGTGGCTGGTCGCTTGTGGCCTCTCCTTTAGCTAAACCATTCTTCCATGGTAAGGCCTCAATCCCAGGCAAAGGGAAAGGACGCACACGAGCCCCCCACCGGCTGTCGCTATTAAATACTGTCACGGGATTTCTAGCGTTTCTCCTGGTGCGTCCAAAGGGGTTGTTCCCCAGACCCTCTTTTATCCTTACTCACGGGGTCTCAGATGTCAATCAGGTTGGGATGATGCAATCCCTCAACCAGCCCACTCTGGTCGTCCCCTGAGGGCTTCAATGAATAGTACAGTACTCAATACACAATTCCGTCTCCAAGAGACGTTATCCGTGGCTTTGTCTTGCTGAGGCCAGGACACATTCCAAAACCTTGAGGATTCTCTCTCATTTCCTGGGTTCCAGACCCGAATTAATAGCGATCTTGTGATTCTCAAAAAGGAGGGGGTGACTGTGTACCCTTCAGCCCCTCAGAGTTGTTGCACATTCGTAACAGTGTGTTCAATTTTTTGTAAGGCTTGGGATAAGAGATGACAACTGAGTTGAATAATTAGCAGATATTTCCAGGAAACCTTTTTAGTTTTTGCACTAAGTCGAAGGGGGGGATCTTCAACCAAGCAAGCAGCAAACATTTAAAAGGATGTGCGTATTTCAAGGCAAGTGATTACACTGATCAGATACTGTGTTGATCTTCGTTGTTGAACCCAAGAGGACCACAGCCTCATCATTGGGTTTGGAGGCTTGTGTGTCTCAAAGGCCCAGAGAGCTATGTAGGCTGGAGTCAGGGCTTTATGCTTTAGCTCTTGGCAGGGTCACCCATGCCAAACAGGTCAAAGCGTAGAGGACAGATTAAGAATGGTCCACACGTCATCCAGGTTCAGGGTTCAGCTCAGAGTTAACAATCCTGACTGAACAAACACATTTGTTACTGAAACAGCAATGAAGAATCCTTCCACAGTACATCTGAGTACAACGGTATTCCTGAGTCTCCACTGACTGACAGTAGTGAAAACTGAGAGGAAGCTACTGACATGGTAAAGGAAGCCCTGATCACCGTCAAAGATGGAGGACCTTCATTGCTGCCTTAAACGCCAGTGGCATATCAGGCAGTAAGTAAGGAAGTCTGCTCATTCAAATTTAGAAATATTATTAAAAACAAGAGCTTCCAACTGGAAACAAACACGAGGAAGTCCGCAGATGCTGGAAATCCGAGCAACGCACACAAAATGCTGGAGAAACTCAGCAGGCCAGGCAGCATCTATGGAAAAGAGTACAGTCGACGTTTCGGGCCAAAACTGTAAATGAAATAAAAGATGTGAAATACAAGCAGAAATAAAGTGTTTGAAGTCGATATGTCTGTATATAATTATTTTTTTGAGGCATAACGTTATATTGTCGTTGTTACTCTCTGCACCTTGTGGCACATCAGGCAGCAACCTTGCCATTTTTTTTAACATTTTGGCTGTGTTTAGCTTCTGAGGCCGAGTTGCTAGATTGACAACTAACCCAGCACAGATGTAAAGCATGCAAGGAGCTGTCTGGAATCAAACCCAGGACCACTCACCTTGAAGTCCGGTGCTGATGCCACTATGCCACCAAATAGCATCATGTAATAATATTTAATTGCTGTATATTATTTCAATAAATGCAGCTGTTCTCCAAGACTGCTTATTTAATATGTATTTACTGTAATTCACAGTTTTTTTTCTCTCTATTACTATGTATTGCATTGTACTGTTGCTGTAAAGTTAGCAGATTTCACAACACATGCTGGTTCAGAGGGCAGGGATCAGTGCTTTAAAGGGTTGATCTTGTTGTAAGCACTGCACTTGCTCATTCACTTCCTCCCTCTCTTCCATTCAGGGCACTGAGCAGTCTTTCCGGGTGAGGCAACACTTCACCTGCAAACCTGCTGGGGTCGTCTACTGCGTCCGGTGTTACTGATGCGGCTTCCTCTACATTCGGGAGATTCGGCGTAAGTTGTGGGACCGCTTCGACGAGCACCTCTGCTTCATCCGCCAAAAGCGGAACTTCTCGGTGGCCAAACTTCTTAATTCCAATTCCCCTTCCTGTTCCGATATGTTGATCTGTGGCTTCCTCTTGTGCCAAGATGTGGCCGCCCCCAGGGTGGAAGAGCAACAACATATGTTCTGTTTGGGTAGCCACCAATCTGATGGCATGAATATCAGTTTCTCCTTAAGGTAAAAAAAAATTCCCTTCCCCACTCCTCTTTTTCTGTTCCCTACTCTGGCCTTTTACCTCTTCTTACCAGCTTATCACCTCCCCCGGGTCCCCACCTCCTTCCCTTTCTCAAATTGTCTACTCCCTTTTCCTATCAGATTCCTTCCTCTTCAGATCTTTACTTTTCCAACCCACCTGGTTTCACCTATCACTTTCTCGCTATCCTCCTGCCCGTTTCCCCACTTTTTTATTCTGGCATCTTCCCTCTTCATTTTCAGTCCTGAAGAAGGTCTCAGCCCGAAACATCGACTTTTTTTTTCATTTCCCTAGATAGTGCCTGACCTGCTGAGTTCCTTCAGCAGCTTGTGTGTATTGCTTTGGATTTCCAGCGTCCGCATTTGGTTTTCTCATGTCAATAACTTGATGTTTGGCAGATGCCATACAGGTGGTCTCTGTAAGGGCTGCATTTGCAGATATACACACACGCAGCAGGATATAAGAAAATAAACAAATAAAACAAAACATAGCTATAACTTTCGCTTTGCATGTTTAACATCTAACAATTGTACCGGAGACAGGCAGGAGAGCACGGAAACTCCTCCACCAAAAATGGAAAGAGAGAAGGCAGCCTTAACAAAGGAAGGTAAATTATATAATCTGATGCTCAGACCCAGACCTGGAAAGAATTTTGTGAGATACTGTTACATCTATTTGTTGCAAACAACCTTAATGACAAAAATAAACTCAGGGCATTCCTAATTAAGCGTACTGGGAATCCTTGCATATAGCCAAATGAAAAACTGCTGAAGTCAGAGAAATCCAGTAATATAAACATTGAAGAATGGGATTGTTAAAGAATTGCTTTAGCTCAAACCAAGCAACATTATGTCAATGTTTAAGTTTTAAAACTTGTTGGAGATTTTGGTCATAATAGCCAAAGAACAAATGGGTTCAGTTGAAGCCCAGATCCTAATGTGGAGGACGAGCTGGTGTTCGGATGATTTAAATGCCAGCACAGATGGACCGAAAAGGCATGGTGTCAGGACCGGAAGCGATGATTGGGTCAAATCTGAGCTTTCTTCTATGATGTCCACTTCTCTCTCCACAGCACTGAAGCTGTGAGGCTGCTTCGGCTACTACTTACTTCATGTCTACGAGCTTCCATTTGCCTGGTGAAGTGACACCAAGGCTATGGGCCTTCCCCAGCCACTCTGGGATTCGGATCTATGGACTCAATTTGGCTCCGAATGCTGTTCCTTTCTTTTATTATTTGCATGATTTCTGTTTATTTTCCTCTTCCTCTGTGCATTGGCTGCTGGTCTTTTTTTAAAATGGATTCTTTCAGGTTTCTTGTTCTGTGGCTGCCTGGAAGCAGACAAATCTCAAGGTTGTATAATTTATACATACTTTGATAATAAATGTACTCTGATTTTGCAAAGAGTCTTACTTACCAAAAATAGAACTGCTGCCTATTGTCATGGGTATGAATGAAACTGTGACATATGATTTTGACACTGGGGCAGGGTTATACTGAGGAACCAAAAAGAAGTTGTAATTGGGTGACAAACAATTCACCTGGACTTAAACAGCTATACAGGTGAAAGCATTGTAGTAGTTATGACATGACAGTGAATTACCGAAGACAGGTTGATACACTCCCACCAGTGGTTGTTCAAGGATCTGGAGATTTTGGGAAAGCGTGGATGAAATAAATTCCCTTGGAATGGAGGCTGTCACGATGGAGGAGGCTAGGAGAGGTACATGGAAGAAATAAAGTGGTTTCAAAAATGAATGAGGAATATTAAAGGACACCCAAGTAAAAATTCCAATAATCCAAAAAGATTCTTCAAACCAAGGTCAATGCCTTATGCAATTAAAACAAAATTGAAAGAACTTATTCACAGGCTTCTCAGAAAGAAAATAATTAATTGTGTTAAGCACTCTGAATTGGTGGTGAACATTATGTCAGTATTAAAGCATGGTGTATCAATTAGAATTTGTGGAGATTAAAAGCTGACTGAATCAAATCTTGACCTTGAACAATATTCCTTTCTGAGGATGGAAGACTAATTCATAGTTTTATCTCTTCACTAGGTTGGATTTAAGTCCTGCATATGAACAAGTTGTTTCAAAATAAAAGACTAAGAAATTATTGGCTAACAATAGGCAACTAATGTAACCCAAAACTTTTATCCCACTGTTACCAAACTTTTGGGCTCACAGTCTTCCTTGTTATGACTCTGCACTTTATCGTTTACCTGCAACTGCACTGTTTCAGCAGCTTTTACAATGTATTCAAATGGTTAAATTTAATATCAGAGAATGTATATGGTATACAACCTGAAATTCTTACTCTTCACAGACATCAATGAAACAGAATAATCGGAATGAATGACAGAAACATCAGAACCCCAAAGCCTCCCTCCCATCCTTTATCCACAAACAGCAGCAGAAGCATCAACACTATCCCTCCTCCTCCCTCTCACTTATACAAGCAAAAGCAGTGACCCACCTCCCCCCTACTATGCAAGCAGTAACAAAAGCTCCCCAAAGAGACCCCATCCAGGGTCCACCAAAAAGCTACGTCCATCCCAACCCTTCGGCATCTCAGACAGGCTGTCTGTCAGTAGTGAGGGAGAGAGAGATCACTTCTGCAGCATTGAGAGTGTGAGGACAGCAGCTTGCTGTCTCGATGTCACAATCGTCTGCATTGTTTCTCCTAGTCCCCCGACTGGTGATCAACAAGGGAGGGAGAGAGAGAGAATCACTTGAGTTCTGTGTTGATTTTTTTTTCCTTATTCTAGCTCAATTACTGTGTAATGATTTGATCTGTATGAACAGTATGTACGACAAGCTTTTCCATGTATCTTGGTATATGTTACACTAACAAATCAATATTAATACCAATGTCACTGAGCTGAAAATATATGTAGGATTTTTGAATTATTATTCTAAATTCTTGCGTAATCTAGCAATACTGGTAGGTGTGAAAGGATGTGAAGTGGACGTGTACTGATGCTCAAGAACAGACTTTCCAACATTCCGAAGAATTGGTGCAGTGAACTGATATGTTACTCCATTGCTCTGCAGAGAGTCAATGTTGTGAGGCATTTCTGCTATATTGTTCAATGGGTGGAAGATGATTTTGGATATAGATTCATAGTCATAGAAGAGTACATCACAGAAACAAGCCCTTTGGCCCATCTAGTCCATGCCATAAGAACATGAGAAATAGGAGCAGGAGTAGGCCATCTGGCCTGTCGAGCCTGCTCCACCATTCAATAAGATCATGGCTGATCTGGCCATGGACTCATCTCCATCTACCTGCCTTTTCCCCATAACCCTTAATTCCCCTACTATACAAAATCTATCCAACCTTGTCATAAGTATACTTACTGAGGTAGCCTCCACTGCTTCATTGGGCGGAGAATTCCACAGATTTACCACCCTCTGGGAAAAGCAGTTCCCCCTCATCTCCATCCTAAATCTACTCCCCCAAATCTTGAGGTTATGCTGAACCATTCAAACTGCCTCCTCCCATCGATCTGCACCAGAACCGTAACCCTCCATACCACTTGCTGCAATGTACCTATCCAAATTTCTCTTAAACATTGAAATGGAGCACACATGCACCACTCGCTCTGTGAGCACATCCCACACTCTAACCACCCTTTGAGTGAAGAGGTTTCCTCGTATGCTTCCCATAAAATTTTCACCTTTCACCCTTAACCCATGACCTCTGGTTGTAGTCCTGCCCAACCTCAGTGGAAAAAGTCTGCATACCCTATCTATACACCTCACAATATCTTATACAGTTCAGGTCCAAAGGAAAGGAATTTTCAGCTGGATAATGAAAATTTGTCCAACATGTTGGAGTGCAGCATTTCTGCTTAAACATTTGTGGATGTCAGTTTATCACTTATACAGATTAGAAGCCCCGACACAAAGATTCTGGGAAGGCTGGAAATCTAAAGCAACACACACAAAATGCTGGAGGAACTCAGATGTCAGGCTGCATCTATGGAGAGGAATAAACAGTTAACGTTTTGGATTGAGACCCGTCTGGTTACTTCAGCATTTTGTGTGCATTGTTTCCTCGTTCCCTAAAATGAAACCAAGGTCACAAATGGTTTCCCCATTACTTTCAGAGATTGGCTTTGGCCTTGAGAGAATTTGACTCTGCTATTGCTTTTGTTACCAGGAGATACCATGGAAATGCAAATGCTCTCACAGACAACTACTGATAAAGGTGTACAGTGACAAACGTGGACAGTAGATTATCTGAACACTTTGCCAGAGTATAGTGTGTACATCAGACAGTGAAAAGCAGAAGATCCCATACCTGAGAGAAATCTCAAATATATTGGAATAAATTCTTTAAGTAAGATTGAATTAGCTTGAAGCAGGAGGGTTGAAGTGGCTCTTTTTGTTGCATACACCTTACTCTGTAAGCTTCAGAAGCAGAATCAGGTTTCATATCTCCGGCATATGTTAAGAAATTTGTTGTCTTTCTGGCAGCAGTACAATGCATAATAATAGAGAGAAAAAAACTTGCATTACAGTTTTAAATATTAAATAGCTAAATTAAATAAGCAGTGCAAAAATAGAAATTAAAAAGTTATGAGGTAGCGTTGATGGGCTTAATGTCCATTCAGGAATCAGATGGCAGAGGGGAAGAAGCTGTTCCTGAATCAGGTGAGCTGGAAATTCATTGCACCAGCTATATAGGACCTTCAAGAGGACCACGACCTTGTCATAGGGTTTGGAGGCTTGCGTGCTTCGATGACCCAGAGAGCTATGTTGGCTGGAGTCGGGGCTTTGTGCTTTTGCTTTTGGTAGGGTCACCCATGCAGGCATAGGGCAGAGGAAAGGCTAAGAGTGATCTTTTGGTACTCCAGGTGTGGCGCCAACAACCCTGACTGGTCAAGCAAAATTGTTACAGAAACAACAATGAAAAATTGTTCATCTTCTGAGTGCAATGGCTTTCCTGAGTCTCCACCCGGGACTTGCATGACTGACAATAGTGAAAACCGAGAGGAAGCTACTGACATGATGAAGGAAGCCTTGAACACCACCAGAGATGGAGACCTTCATTGCTGCCTTAAACACCAGCAGAGTAACAGGCAGCAAGTAAGTAGCTATATAGGACAATGAACTAAATCTGATATGATTTTAATGCACAGCAACTCACACCAAACCATTGCAAGTCCAAAATTTAGTACACAAGGGATGATCATATGATTTCATTATGTGAGCATGCAGTTGCAATTTGTTCCAGGCAGGTAAGTCTCTTTGCTCAGAGCAAGATTTCACAAAACTGCCCTCTCCTTATTAAACCCTGTCATGCTAACCCTGATGGGTTCTGCAAAGCAAAGATTGTCAAAACAATCATCTCAACCATCTGGATCGGCTGCAGTGATGCCCGGCTTTGTGCCGGGGTTGGCTTGTCTCTGTGCTGGACTGAGGCTGTGGCCTGCCGCTAGTGGACATCCGGATTGGTAGCAGCGATGTCTGGCTTTGTGAACTCCAGTTCTGAGTGCTGTTTGCTTGTCTTTATTGCTTGCATGATTTGTTTCTCTCTCTCTCTGGACCCCGGGACTTTGATGGTCATGTTTTTAAAAAGTCTATCAGGTTTCTCTGTGGCTGCCAGTAAGGAGTTGAATCTCAAGGTTGTATACAGTACTTTGATGATAAATGTACATTGAACTTTGAAATTTAAATTTCTCCATCTTAATGGAAGCTCAGATAAGCCCGTATTATGAACAATTCCTATAATATTAGAACTCACGTTGCTAAGCAGATTAAATGCAACAAACTCATGGAAGAATATCTTCTCTAATGGAACAGCTGTGAGAGCACCCTGACTGGCTGCATCACTGTCTGGTATGGGAACTGTACTTCCCTCAATCGCAGGACTCTGCAGAGAGTGGTGTGGACAGCCCAGCACAACTGTAGATGTGAACTTCCCAATCTTCAGAACATTTACAGAGGCAGGTGCGTAAAAAGAGCCCGAAGGATCATTGTGGACCCAAATCACCCCAACCACAAACTGTTCCAGTTACTACCATCCAGGAAATGATACCGCAGCATAAAAGCCAGGACCAGCAGGCTCCGGGACAGCTTCTTCCACCAGGCCATCAGACTGATTAATTCACGCTGATACAATTGTATTTCTTTGCTATATTGACTGTCCTGTTGTACATACTATTTATTACAAATTACTATAAATTGAGCATTGCACATTTAGACGGAGACGAAACGTAAAGATTTTAACTCCTCATGTATGTGAAGGATGTAAGAAGTAAAGTCAATTCAATTCATTTCAAATCTTTACTTAAGCCATCGTACTTGCTGCAGGTAATAGGTGGTGTGCCAGCACCCAGGAACTATTTGAGAGACAATAGATCCTAATAGGTTCCTAACCTATACGTTGTTGGACTGCGGGAGGAAACCATAGCATCTAGGGGGAAGCTCATGCAGTCATGGGAAGAACGTACAAACTTCTTATAGTCGGCTGAGGAAGTGAACCAGGTCGCCCACACTATAATAGCGTCACACTAACCACTATGCTACCACGCCGCCCTCAAACAATTTCTTTGAAGCTGTTGCTACTATTCCTGCATCATTTGCCTCAACAGAGTGGATGTGGAGGAGTCTAAAACCAGTGGACACAGCCTCAGAATAGAGGGACGTCCTTTTAGAAAGGAGCTGCGGAGGAATTTCTTTAGCTAGATGGTGGTGAAGGTGTGGAATTCATTGCCACAGGCAGTTGTGGGGGTGAAATCATTGGGTGTATTTAAGACAAAGGTTGACAGATTCTTGATTAGTTAGGGCATGAAGGGATACAGGGAGAAAGCAAGAGATTGGGTCTGAGAGGGAAAATTGATCACCATGATGAAATAGTGGAGCAGGCTTGATGAACCATATGACCGAATTCTAATTCTGGTCCTATTTCTTATGGTCTTATTTTACTGGTTGCAGTCAGACAATAATTTTACCTACTAACCATTTAAAAGTCTGCAATAATATACCACATGGACATTTTGTAAACACCCTCCTTATCTTCCTCTTTAGAACTATGAATTTATTTAACTTTCAAGTAAAGTTTTGACTGCATAGGCACGCAATTCATATTTATGAACCGAAACCTGCTG
Source organism: Hypanus sabinus (assembly GCF_030144855.1). Taxonomy (NCBI): domain Eukaryota; kingdom Metazoa; phylum Chordata; class Chondrichthyes; order Myliobatiformes; family Dasyatidae; genus Hypanus; species Hypanus sabinus. Next base: position 85,104,232 of record NC_082718.1, read on the forward strand.
TGATAGCCGAGAAAGGGCAAATCTCTGATACTAGCTGGAGATGCCTTCAACTCATAAATGAATTCATTAAGATTCAAGCATCATATATTTGCATGCAGGGTCTATAATATTACACAACACTGAAATCCCTTTGCAGCCTCCTTCCTTCATGTACTCCACTTTTTAAATAAGAGCTGTGTAATTATTCCTGGAAAGGCCCCAGATTTATTCTGTGCTTTTCCTGGGCTTCAGCAGTCTGTGAAATAATTTATAAGCAAGTCTCTTTGTAAGATCATCTGCATTCTGATTGCTTGCAGGGGTCACACTGACAAGGTTCCTCCCTCATTACATCCATGGTGTTCGGACTCTATGATGAATTTCAATAGACTAAAATTTTAAAAATTTCCAGTTCTGGTCTGTATTTGCATTGGTGCAACCTATCGGTTGCCAAAATAATACAAATTCTTTGTCAGTGCTGCAAGACACAGAAACAAATAGATGAATGGAAAAAAGCAGGGACTCAGAAACATTCCACTCTCTGAGCAACTAAGTACATGACTGGTTGCAAATGTAATTTTTCAGTGTGTACAGTATGTGACTATCCTTAGCCCATGAATAAAAAATCTGTTAAAGCTAGAGATTCATAAGAAGCAGACGGGAGTATTCGTGTCACTTCAGAAGAACCCAGTTACAGAAGTCCACACCTCTCTGCAGTAGCCTGCTCGGGAATCAGGTCAAAAGTTATAGGGTTGATGTATAAGTGAGAGATCTGACAAAAGTTACCTCACAAAAAAATGAGGTATTTTCCCAGAATCCATTGGTCCAATGATCTTAAAGGCATAATCTCCATAGAACTTGAAGGCAGACATTGCTTGAGTTTGCTTTTTTACTTTATTATATTCCTCTTCACCTATTTTCCATTCTTTTGAACTCAGTTTGACCTATGACATTAGACTGAGAAATGTGCAGATATTATTGAAGTCTGCCCTATGGCTCTTCCTTCTATTTGTGACCTTGAGGGTAAGAAATCTACCTCTATATGTCTTTTGGAAGTTGACCCATCCCCCAAACATCTTTTCAAATACCATTTCCAATAGAAAAAAAGTCTACCATGGAATGACAACACACACAAAATGCTGGTGGAACACAGCAGGCCAGGCAGCATCTATAGGGAGAAGCGCTGTTGATGTTTCGGGCCGAGACCCTTCGTCAGGACCTTGGCAGCTCTCATGACCAGATAAAGTTTGAAGTCATTTTGCCAATCTGTTTGATTCTGGGGGCTTTCAGTACTTGAGCAATGTGAGATAAAGAGATATCTGTGGTAGTGGATGCGCACTAAGAAATTTCACCTCAACATCAGTTTTAATTGATCTCAGCATAATCTTCCCAGAATAATAATGAACTCTGAAGCAAAAAAAAATTCCATGATTATGCAATTTGATTGACAGTCAGCTTTTCAGCAGTGAGTTCCGGAAATTTATGCTCATAGACTTGGAAGTTAAAGGATAACTTCAGTGGAACCTTGGTTCCTGGTGTCAAATCCATGTTCACTTCCAGAAGTGGGTTCTCCCAGTAGCCAACTTCCCATTCTCATTCCGATATGTCAGTCCATCGTCTCCTCTACTGCGACGATGAGGCCACACTCAGGATAGAGGAACAACTGTCTCGGTAGCCCCAACCTGATGGTATTATGTCCATTTCTCGAACTTCTGGTAATTGCCCCTACTTCACCATTCCTTATTCCTGTTGCCCTCCCTCATCTTATATCCTTACCTGCCCATCACCTCCCCCTGGTGCTCCTCCCCCTTCCCATTCTTTCATGACCTTCTACCCTCTTCCCCTTTCACCAATCCACTTCCCAACTCTCCACTTCACCCCCTCCCCCTCTCTCGGTTTCACCTACCACCTACCACCTTGCACTTCTTCCTCCCCTTCCCTGCCTCCTTACACTGACTTCTCCTCTTTCTTTCCAGTCCCGATGAAGGGTCTCAGCCCAAAATGACCCTTCAAGCCACGCCACCCCAGCAACCCCCTACAAATCCAGTTCACCCTAACCTAACCACGGGACACTTAAAATGACCAAATAACCTACCTGGTACATCTTTGAATTGAGGGAGGAAACTGGAGCACCCAGAGGAAATCCGTGCATTCCACAGGGAGGGCAAACAGAGATTCCTTACAGAACAGCAGCGTAATTGAACTCTGAACTCTGGAATAGCCCAAGCTGTAATAGAGTTGTGCTAGTCACTACGCTACCACGCTGCCCAAACTAATGTGGCACTGCCTGCATTGCATGTTTAAGTTCACCCGGAGACTCTTTCTGCTTTTCCCAGGTGCTTTGGTTTCATACCACATCCCAAGTATGTCCTCATAAGTCAAATGGTTGCTATAAATTAACCAGCAATGTAATGAAGCAGAAAAGCAACCTGAGCAAAGCTGATGAACGTGCAAGAGAGAGGGATGCAGAGAAACAGAGGAATGGGAACAATGAGATTACTCTGAAGAGAGTGAACTAGATATGATGAGCTGAATGGCTTTCTTCTATTGTCATCATCATCATCATTATGTGCCATGTTGAATGTCATGGGCGGTCATGGTCTTTCCATGACCATGATTGTTCTAGGCAAATTTTTCAACAGAAATGGCTTACCATTGCCTTCTTCTGAGCAATATCTTTTCAAGACAGGTGATCCCAGCCATCATCAATACTCTTCATGGATTTTCTGGCTGATGTCACTGGTCACATAACAAGGACTCATGATATGCACTAGCAGCTCATATGACTATCCACCACCTGCTCCCAAGGCTTCTTGTGACCTTGACTGGGGTGCTACACCTTGCCCAAACGTGACCTGCAGGGTAGGACCACCTTACATTTCCTGTGGTAGAGACGTATCTGCTCCCCGCCACTCATCTATTGTCACAGAAAGTTAAAAAGGATTGGAAATCTCCTTCAGTGAACCTACAATAGATTTCAATAGACGCCTTTAACTGGCATAGTTGCATTCAACCCTCTATCACAGTGTTGGTTCCTCCATCCTCAGAAACTCCAGTTGGATTGCCTTCTTTCACCTCTCCTTTGGAATGTGGATACACAGGAATGACTAGCTAATACTTTAGCCCAGATCAATCATTCATAGTAGATCTGTTTCTAAATCCAATTCTAAAAGCTTTGATAACTTGGTCAAACAGAAATCTGCTAGTTTTGAAGTTTTCAGTTGACTTTTTGTTCATGATAAACAATAATTGATTTCTGCCCTCCATTTTAAAATGCATTTAGGTGCTATTGTACACTTTTGGAGAGCCATTAATCTTTCACATTGGTTCATGTTATCTCAAGGGACATAACATCTTAAATGCTAAAATAGTCCATTTGCATCATTAAGTCTGAGGTTATGATTTTCTTCACTACTGCTTGGTGCATGGACTGACTTAATGAATGTCACTGTATTTTAAGCAATCAACCCTAGTGCTTCTCCTTCAATAATAACCAGCACAAAACCCTATCTCTTAATCACCCTTTGTGATTCTTTTCAATGCTACCAAGATGAATGGAAACAACTTAATATCACTGTTTATGTTACCCTGAGAAGGATGCTTTTCATTTCAAATTACAATTTTCTATGGGAAGATTTTAGAGAAATACTTTGTTTTAAAGACTCAAATGTGGTATCTCCTTAAAACAGTAACCAGCCAGATTTTATATCATGTGATTGATTGTGATTTGTTAAGTGATTTAAAAGGATTTTTCATCCATTGTTTTGGATCATCTGTTGTCTTTCTTTAAGCAGATCATTACAAAGTATAAAATTAGCATGAACGTTTTGCAAGGAAGCAAGGCGGATGAAGTTAATCAAAAGGTTTGTTCATCTCCCCTCTTTATTTTTGGAGAAGTGCATAAAGATACAGGTCCTCTCCCTCTTGCAACTGCTCAATATATGTACAGATTGACAGGATGTATCTTCTTGGTTACTGCATGACTTCAGGCATCTTCTGTCATGTGGGAGCTTAGTTTGTGGTTGTCGGTTTGACTTCCGAAATGTCTGGGTTCTGAACAGTTCATGGAAATGGTACCCTGGCTTAACCTGCAAATACTTGATTGTTTATTTTGAGCTGTGTCATAGGATGTGGGCGATCACGGTTTTTCCATTACACTGATCGTTCTTGGCAAATTTTTTCTACAGAAGTGGTTTGCCATTGACCTCTTCTGGGCAGTGTGTTTACAAGACAGGTGACCCTATTCATTTTCACTATTCCTCAGAGACTGTTTGCCTAGTGTCATTGGTCGCATAACCATGATGTATGATGTGCACCAGCTGCTTATTAGACCATCCACCACCTACTCCCATGGCTCTACATAGCCCTGCTTGGGGGGCCTAAGCAGATGCTATACCTTGGCCAAGAGTGACCTGGAATATGGAAGGAAGGAACACCTGTCACCTCCTTTAGTAGAGACACATCTCCAACCTGCCACCCATGTAAATACCACTTTTTTGAATTCTGATCTACCCTTGTCTTGGTTTCATATGTTTTCTATAGAATGAATAAACTTACATTATTCCTCATCTTAACAAGTAGTTACTCAGGTTACATTCAGTGTTTGAAGAAGCATGTATGAAAAATCATATCATATCATGAACTTTAGGACATAATGTTGCTTAGTTTGTGGGTTGTGGTATTATGCAAGTGAATATTGGTCAAATTTCATAAAATTGACTGAAGACACTGAAGAAGGAATCTATGGAAAATTTGAATTTATATTAATGACTTACCTAAACTTCAGATCCTTTACCCGTTAGGTCAACAGTTTCAAAAATATTTGCTCTACAAAGTACTTATAATGTTTCTCTTACTTTGTAGATCATTGACATCAAAATAGTGACTAATGCAGGAATAAAAGTGGGAGGCAATATCTCAACTGCAAACTGCTGTTGTGCCAATGATAATCTGTCCTAAGGCAGGATTTCCTTTGAAGCACAGCATTGCTGAATGGTCTAGGGTAGAAAATCAGAGCATCCCATAATCAGATGTTGGTATGAAGTTGAATTCAATCAGAACATGAAAGAAGCAGCCTAGAATAGTGTCTATTGTCTTGGGATGAATGAAACTCAGAGTGTCAGCCAGTGCATGGTGTGCAAAGCTTGCAGAACAAAACTGTGTTCTTCGACTTGGTATCCTGAATGTCCAACAAGAGTTTTTCATTTGGTGCAGAATGAAAATGGTCTGCCAAACAAATATGCCACTGTCTATCTGAATACAATTCTTCCCACTCTTTTTTAGTGTACACAAGTGTAATAGGCTTGTCTTAGCTACTTTTAATCATACAACTTAACACTGTAACTTCTCCATATTTGAAGACATCAACAAGCAAGCTTGACCATGTGAATGGATTATCTCTGCAAGAGGAGTGAGTCACTACAAAGACAGAGAAAGCATGCCTTCATTACTCCTTTTAAATTGAATTCTTATTCAGCATGTGATTAAGCAGAAATGAAGGCCTTCATTTTTCTAGATAGCCAGTCGCATACCTTCTTGACAAGTTGTAGCTAGATTTCTCAGCCAAGTAAAACACCTCTTTCTGCTCAGATGTGCATTTCCTTTCTGAGGATCAAGAAGCCTTCTGCAAACCTTTGCAATATAAAGACATCCTTCTGAGATATAGAGATATCCTCTGTTGTAGTTGCAGCCAAAATGGCATCTGGGCCGTATAAAGTGGTTGGATTCACCTTGTTGTTAAGATTTGATTAATTGCTGACTTCTCCCCATCAGGAAGTTTGTTCTATCATGAATGGTCATTATTGGGTAGCATTGGCTTTCTTCATGTGCATTTAATTGTGCATAATGTATGAAGCTGGTTGAGACAGTGACCCATGCCAATTCAGCACACAGATCCTGCAGTAGAGGCAAAAGGTATCTGTTGTGCGTTTAATATTTCAGTAATGTTTAATATTGTAAATATATTGTTTGGTTAAGCATCCTTTTTTTGGTTAAATAATTCATTAGATAGATAGAAACTTTATTGATCCCAAAGGAAATTACAGTGTCACGTTAGCATTACAAGTGAACAGATAAACAAATATTAGAAGAGAAGTAAAAAGGAATTTTTAAAAAGTTACATCAAACAGTCTAACAGGAGGGGGTAATCACTTCCCCAGCTATAGGCTGACTCATTATAGAGCCTAATGACCAAGGGTAAGAATGACCTCATATAGCACTCTTTGGAGCAGCACCAGTTGTCTTAGTCTATTACTAAAAGTGCTCCTCTCTTCAGCTAAGGTGGCCTGCAGAGGGTGAGAAACATTGTCCAAAACTGCCAGCATTTTCCATAGGGTCCTTTGTTCTACCACAGTCTCCATTGTGTCCACTTTGACACCTATAACAGCCAGCATTTCTAATCAGTTTATTGAGCCTTTTGGCATCCTGTGTTCTTGCCATTGCCCTAGCACACCACCACATGGAAGATTGTACTGGTGATTACAGACTGGTAGAACATGTGAAGGAGAGGCCTGCATACTCCAAAGAACCTCAGTCTCCTCAGGAATTAGAGGTGACTCTGGCCTTCCTTGTACACAGCCACTGTGTTGGTGTTCCACACAAGACTGTCATCCAAGTACGGTTCGTCCATCATCGTTGATGAAGACTTCAACACCATTTATGATGGTGTCGAGACTAGTGCATGATTTGGATTTAAGTGAGGGAGAGGTGCAGCATCAGCCTCACTCTCCCTTCCCAATTCCCATCTGGATCCAATGGCAAGACAAGAGGCGAGATAGCCAGATATGTCATCCAAGTGCACCCAAGGTAATTGTAGGTCCTTACCACATCCACATCCTCACTATCAATAGTAACACGGAGCAGTGCAGACTTAGTTTTCCTAAAGTCCATCACCATTACCTTTGTCATGCTGATGTTGAGCTGCAGATGATTCAGCTTGCACCATTTGACAAAGTCCTCCACCAGGGCCCTGCATTCATCCTCCCATCCTCCCTTTACACACCCAACTATTGCTGAATCATCGGAGAATTTCTGCAGATGACATGACTCAGTGTTGTATCTAAAGTTCAAAGTATACAGGGTAAAGAGGAAGGGAGCCAGTACAGTCCTCAGTGCTGCTTATAGCCATGTCTGACACTCAGCTCTGAAGCTGCACAAGCTGTGGTCTGCCAGTCAGGTATTCCATTATCCAGGATACAATGGAAGTGCCAACCTGCATTGAATGGAGCTTCTCCCCCCAGCAATGAGGGCTGTATGGTATTGAAGGCACTTGAGAAATCAAAAACCATGATTGTTACAGTGCAGCCCTGCTTATCCAAATGGGACTAGGTTCTGTCCAGCAGGTCATTGACAGCATTGTCAACTCCAATGTGCTTTTGTTAGGTAAACTACAGCGGATAGAGGGCTGATCTGACTGCGGCTGGACGTGAGCCAGGACTAGCCCCTCTAAGTTCTTCGTGATGTGTGAGGTCAGGGTCACTGGACAGTAGTCATTCAAGATTTTCAGTTAGCTCTTCGTGGGTACTGGGGCCGCACGTGATTTTTTTCCACGCAGTCTGGACCTTTTGTAGGCTGAAACTCAGATTGAAAATGCGCTGGAGAACTTCACTCAGCCGCTCAGCACACCCCCTCAGGACCCTGGGGTTCACACCATCCGGTCCCGATGCTTTGCCGTGTCTGAGTTTCCCCAGAGCCCTTCTCACCTGCTCTGTAGTGAAGATGTGTCCATGATGACAGGGGAGTTGGTGAAACTTGGGGCAGGGGGAGTGTGAAGATCGAAATGATAGTGGTTGGTGTGTGAAGGTGTGGATGGTAGGTGCAGGGCAAGGAGGGGATGTAGCCAGTGACAGCCTGTGGTGTTCAGCCACGTGCTTAACTGAAGGGAGGAGGGGGAGAAAGGGAGGTGCTGGTGCTGAGGGAGCATTGGTTGTGCTGAGGGTGTGTAAACAGGAGGACAGCTGTCAAACCTATTGAAGAATTATGAGTTATATGTAAAAGTACGTGAATGGCATACATTATTATGCCACCATATCATATGTGTGCCCCTCACTAGATGTCAAAAATGAAGGAAACATTTTTCTTTCAACTAGTTTTATGTTTTGAAGATGGTGTTTGTCAGTGGTGACACGGAAGTTTTAAACAAACCCAAGATGACTACCAGTTGAATGCAGTGAGATGTTTGAGTTTTAAAACATCGCAGTGAGGCATTCAAATTTTTTAAAAACCTGAGCATGCTTCTTCACAAGAGTTGAGAAATGGTCAAGACTTTCAAAAAAGACAGAAAATGGACAAAATTCACAGGCTCATAAGCAGTGAATTACAGATGATAATAACAATAAAATTTTTAAAAAGAGCAGAAATGGCTGGCTACGATGGAAATATAGATGTGTTCAATTGGACACAGGTAATTGGGTGATGTATACTAAATGGACTGAGTGGTATTTTAAAGCAAGTGGAATAGCCAATGAGAAACAAGTGCCAGTTTTGTTGAGTGCATTGGGTAAAAAGGTATAAAGTTTGCTTCAGTATGACTATTCTAAGCAAACCAGCTGAAATGAATTTTGCTAATGTAGCCTCCGTGCCCCCAGTTGACCCCCATTCGCCTAGGTTAAACCGCCGTTGCCCTGCCAGTAGCGCAATACTTCTGTGCAAATACAGTGTAATGCCCCCCCCCCCAGTACACGCTCACAAGACAAATACCAGACAATACCCAAAAGCAAGTAAATAATTGCAACTTTATAGTGATTTCTTAGTGATGGGTTAGTAGAAACAGATAACCTAAAAGCGCCAAAGAAATAATCAGTTTGTCAGTTTGTGCACATATTTTAATACATTGGAGCTCCGGTTCCCTTCCACAATGACCTTCCGAGCCTTCGGCCACCATCCAAACCGTCGACATCCAGTATCCGTTGCTCTGGAATCGCTGCCCCTTCGACACACGTCTGTCCTCCTTGCTCTCCTCCCCAAAAAAGACCACGAACTCTCACTCAGCTTACACAGACAAGATTGCATAACAATCCTCCATTGGTTAGTTTTTCCCTTATCAATACCCATAACCCAAACATATGAGACACAGGATCCCATTACAGAGAAGCCATTTCATTATAAAATACAGAGAAGCCATTTTGTTAGCCTGAACAGTTAACACCACTGTTACTGATACTGAGAGTCCTACACTAATATTGCCAAAGTAATGTAGGAACATTTAGAACCAATGCCATTGTTGTTTGCAGAAGTTGAGATGTATTCTATATTGATTTGGAGTTCATAGCTAAGCAGGGAGGAGTGTTGCATTTTTATATTTGAGTAATATTGTAAATATATTGTCTGATCAAGCAATCTTGTTCGTTTAAATAATTCATTATTGGTTATATGTAAAATTATGTGAATGTCATACATCATCATGCTACCACATCATACATGCGTGCCTTGCTCAAAGTAAAAAACAAAACTAAGACATGCATTCCTGGCTCTGTGTTTTTGCTTTTAATTTTTTTTATATTTTGGTTTTCCATAACAATCCCCCCTCATTCTTCAAAACTCCAGCAAGTACAGGTCCAAAGCCCTCAAACGCTCCGTATACGTTAACCCTTTCATTCACGGAATCATTCTCGTGAACCTCCTCCTCTGAACCTTCCTGAATGCCAGCACATCTGTTCTTAGATAAGGGGCTCAGAACTGCTCACAACACGCAAAGTGCAGTCTGACCAATACCTCACAAAGCCTCAGCATCCACATCCAAGCTGGTGCTGGAAATGCATTGTGCCTGTTGTCAAGACTTCCTAACTATCGCTGTGCAGTTTCTGAACCATGCAGTGATGCAGCATAATAGGATGCTCTCTACTGCACCTCCGTAGAATGACATAAGTATAGAAGTACATAATCCGGCTCTCTTCAGCCTCCTCTGTAAGCAGAGGCACGGCTGAGCTGTCCTGATGGTATATAATGTGTTCTGGGACTATTGGAGTTTGTGCGGAATGTGCACTCCTGGGAGTTTGAAACTGCTTGCAGCTTCCACTGTTGTGGTGCTGGTGTGAAGAAAGGTGTAAGGGGTGTTAGTCACCCCTTACTTAAGAGTCTTCAGTGTCCAGACAGAATCTTTCTTCAGATTCAGCATCCTTTTTGCTGCACTTTCTAGTGGCCATATTAATGCCCATGATCAAGCCATCAGCAGCCGTATCAAGATTCATACTTCTGTACATTTTTTGTTAGTGATGCCAGAAGCATATATGCTGCTTAAATGTCAGTCTTCTAGCTGCTCAGTGGGTTCAATGTTGTGGACGCCTTTCCATTGTGACTTTCTGTTTGTTATCAGTGCTTCCATCCACTGAGAATTTTCTTGACTGACAGTTTACTGGCTTACAATCCTTGATACAAGGGAATGCACTGGGGTATATTTCCCAAGCTGAAGCATTTTGATGTTCCAAGCTGGTTTGTCTATGATAGCATTTTTCCACAGCCATCTCTTCTCATTGCAAACTCACTCAGCCAATATAACAGAGCTTGCACCTATGCTGCTATAGTGTGACCATTTACAGAATTAGCCCTTTTCCTATTCAGCAGATGAAATTCTTCAGTATTTTGGGAAGCCTTCTCCATACACTGACATTTTCAAATGACTCTCATATGTTAAAACTAGCGTAAAAATTTTAGATTAAATTTGTTTGACACTTAAGCCACACATTCACTGGTTGTGTAGTGCTTGATTTGGGAAGATTTAGAAATTACAGTGTCAAGGCAGATTCACGAACACATCCATATAATTATGAATTGTCGTGCCTCATTCAGGTTTCTGCTCATGAGCTTTTCACATTTACAATCTCAGATGGAGTCAATTTAAAATGATTCTATATTTCTTCTATCACCTCACTGACTGAAAGATCCAAGGTTTATCATGTCACAAGGAAGTGATGTAAATCCAAGTTAATGGAAGATCACTCTCCAGCATTTATACATGGCATCTTTTTAATACGCCACTGCATTTTTCTATTCATTTTCATAAATATTGCTTGCCTGCAGAACATCACCATCTGCTCTGAATAAGAACTAAAGGACTGGTGCACTTTATCATTAATTAATTAATGTATTTATTTATTGAGAAACAGCACGGAGTAGGTCCTTCCAGCCCTTTGAGACACACCGTACAGCAATCCCCCACATTAATCTTAGCCTAATCACGGGACGATGTACAATGATCAATTAACCTATCAGCGGTAAGACTTCAGAATTTGGGAGGAAACCAGGGCATCTGGGGAAACCAATAGGGAGAAGGTGTGAACTCCTTACAAGCAGCTGCAGGAATTGAACTGTAAAGAGTTGTGTGCTAACCATACACTACCACCCCAGCAACAGGGTCTATCCATCAGGGACTGAGGTGCCATCTTTCACCTTTGCCACTTCCAAATTGTAAGAACTATACGATGATTTACTTACGCCATCCATTACTTCTTCTCACGTCTGAACTTGAAGCTGATTTGCTTCAAATTTGCATAGAGAATTCACTGTGACTGATTGTCAATTTTCAGACCTACCTTCCCATCTGAAGAATTCAGTCACCCAATGTATTTGTAACCAATACGCCAGATGGGCATCTTCAGTTCTTTTCTTCTCTATCCTTTATGCCAATGTAATATTCATGCTCCTGTCAGTTCCTGGACTCTGGAAGAGTAAAATAAGGAGTGTGGAGGGCAAGACATGGAGGAATAAAAGGTGCATTCAGCTTATCTGAAGTTCTTTGACATGTTCAAATTGGATGTATGGTGGTATCATGATAATGCATAATACAATTAGGGTACAGAAGGTGAAGTAAAGACAGGTAAAGAACGATTATATTAAGAATGAGGTAAATAAAAAGGGAAAGTAAAATTTTAGTGTTTTTAAATCTCCAACAAATGAAAACTGAAGGGTTCCACACACAGCAGTTAAATATCAAAGCTAGAGCTGCATGTTGGTAATTACTGCCAGTTATCGCACTAACTAAAATGTCCATGAACTTGATCTAATTTACTGCAGCAAGTTTACTCCTTATCTCTTGTGCAATTGGACCCACCTTGCTTCTCTTTTTTTTAGGAAGTCATTTAACAAGGTGGCATCTTTGCAAAGTCAACATTATACAGTATAAATATTGTTGGCAGTATTTCAGATGGTGATGAGAAGGTGTACAGGAGCAAGATAGATCAGCTGGTTGAGTGATGTCGCAGGAACAACCTTGCACTTAATGTCAGTAAGACCAAGTAAGTGATTGTGGATTTCAGAAAGAGTAACACACCAGTCCTCATTGAGAAATCAGAAGTGGAAAGGGGGAGCATTTTCAAGTTCCTGGGTGTCAACCTCTCTGAGGGTCCATCCTGGGCCAATATATTGATGCATTTACAAAGAAGGCAAGACAGTGGCTATATTTCATTAGCAATTTGAGTATGTCACCAAGGACAGCCACAAATTTCTACAGATAGACCATAAGACCATAAGACATATGAGCAGCATTAGGCCATTTGGCCCATCAATCTGCTCCACCATTTAGTCATGGCTGATCACTTTTTTCTCCCCTCTTCAGCTCCACTCCCCAGCCTTCTCCCCATAACCTTTAATGCTGTAGCCAGTCAAGAACCTATCAATCTTCACCTTTAATACACCCAACGACCTGGCCTCCACAGCAACCTGTGATAGGAAATTCCACAAATTTAACACCCTCTGGTGAAAGAAATATCTCTGCACCCCTGTTTTAAATGGATGCCCCTCTATCCTGAGGCTGTGCCCTCTTGTCCTAGACTTCCCAACCATGGGAAAGCATTCTAACTGGCTGCATCTCCATTTGGCAAAGGCAGGTCACTGTACTGGATCAAAATAAGCTGCAGGAACTTACAGACTCAGCCAGCTCTATCATGGGCACTGACTTCCGCAACATCCAAGACATCTTCAAAAAGGTGGCGTCCATTATTAAGGACCCCCACCACCCAGGAAAGACCCTCTCCTCATTGCTACCATCAGGGAGGAGGTACAGGAGCCTAAGGTCGCCTACTCAACGATTCAGGAATAGCATCTTCCCTCTGTCATCAGATTGCTGAATGGACATTGAACCCATCAACTTTACCTCACTACTTTTTTTTCTGTCTTGAAGCACTACTCGTTTAATTTACCTTTTATAATATATGTACTTCTTACTATAATTTACAGTTTTTATTATCATATATTGCAATGTACTGCTGCTGCATGACAACAAATTTCATATCATATGCCGATGATATTAAACCTGATTCTCAAGTCAAGTCAACTTTTTTATTAATTAGTTAATTTATTTATTCTGTTTTTTTAGTTTATTGTTATTTAACTATATACATATACACCGTCAACTGAGACAATGTTTCTCCAGACCTGGGTGTAAAGCACAGCAGTACACATCACACACGTATAACCACGACTACTTTGGAAAGTAAAAATAAAATCTGCAGATTAATTGCGCATAAATAAAGAAAGCAAAGTGCAACCATTAAATATTGTCAGGTTCAGAAAGGATTAACCGGTGACACTTCAAATGTGATGCGGCAGCCAGTTCAGAAGCCTAATGGCCAGAAGGAAGAAATTGTTTCCCTTCCTGACCATTCTTGTTTTTGTGATGGCCCGATGGTAGAAAGTCATGCTGGATGGTTAGGTGGGATCCTTGATAATACTAAGGGCCCTGTGTATGCAGCACTCCTGATAAATGGCCCCCATACACAGTAAGGAGACCCCTATGATCCTCTCAGCTGTTCTCATGGTCCTTTGTAGGACTTCTGGTCCAATGCTCCCAAAGCAGATGGAGATGCAGCTTGTCAGGATGCTCTCAAAGGCGCTCCTGTAAAATACTGTTAAGATTGCGGGCGATTGCCTCGATCTCCTTAGGAAGTGGTGGCACTGACTACTTGTTCAGGCAGCTGCTATTAGGGAGCAGGATGACCTCATCCATGATTCAAAGGTGTTGAATCATTGTGGATAGAGCCAAGGAATAAGGTGTTGAACTATTGTGGATAGAGCTCAGGAACTGCAAGGTAAAATGACCCTGATGGGAGTTGTATAAAGAACCCCAAACAGTAGGAAGGATGTGGCCTACAAATTACAATGGGAGATAGAACATATATGCCAAAAGGGTAATGTTACAATTGTCTTGGGGGAGCTGCATATAGATTGGGAAAATCAGGTTGGTGCTGGATTCCAGGAGGGGGAATTTTTAGAGTGCCTATGAGATGGCTTTTTAGAGCAGCTTGTGGTTGAGCCCACTAGAGGATCATTTATTCTCGATTGGGTGTTGTACTACAAACCAGAATTGATTAAAGATCTTAAGGTAAAAGAACCTTTCTGGGCAAGCGATCTCTGTATGATCAAATTCACCAGGAAATTTGAGAAAGAGAAGCTAAGGTCAGGTATATCAGTATTACAATGGAGTAAAGGGAACTACAGAGGCATGAAAGAGGAGTTGGCCAGAATTGATTGGAAGAGAACACTGGCAGGGATGATGGCAGAGCAGCATTGGCTGGAATTTCTGGAAGCAATTCAGAAGGCACAGGATTTATACATCACAAAGAAGAAGCAGTTTCTAAAGGAAAGATGACACATCTTTCCTTTAGAATACTGCTAACAAGAGAAATTAAAGCCAACATAAAAGTTAAAGAGAGGACGTATAATAGAGCAAAAATCAGTGGGAATTTAAAGGAGGGGGAAGCTTTTAAAAACCAGCAGAAGGCAACTAAAAAAGTCATTAAGAAGGTAAAGATAGAATACGAAAGTGAGCTAGCAAATAATGTTAAAGAGGATTCCAAAAGTTTCTTCAGATACATAAAGTGTATGAAGAGAGGTGAGAGTGGATTGGACTGCTGGAAAATGATGCTGGAAAGATAGTAATGGGGGAGACAAAAAATGGTGGACAAACTGAGTAAGTATCTTGCATCAGTCTTCACGGTGGAAGACTCGAACAGTATGCTGGAAGTTCAAGGTGTTAGAAGGCATGAGGTGTGTGAAGTTGCCATAACTAGGGAGAAGGTCTTTGGGAAACTGAAAGGTCCTGGAGCAGATGGTGTACAGCCCAGTGTTCTGAAAGAAATGGCTGAGGAGATCATGGAGGCGTTATTAATGATCATTCAAGAATCACTAGATTCTGGAATGGTTCCAGAAGACTGGAAAATTGCAAATGTCGCTCCAATCTCCAAGAAAGGAAAGAGGCAGAAGAAAGGAAATGATAGACCTATTAGTCTGACCTCAGTGGTTGGAAGGATGTCAGAGTCGATTTTTAAGGCTGAGATCTCAGGGTAGTTGGAGGCACATGATAAAATATGCCATATTTTACCATATGAGGAAACCATATGCCATGGTTTCCTCATGGGAAAATCTTGCCTGATTTTGCCTGTTGGAATTCTTTGAAAACATAACAAGCAGGACACACAAAGGAGAATTGGTTGATTTTGTGTACTTGGATTTTCAGAAGGCATTTGACAATGTGCCACACATGAGGCTGTTTTGGTATTACAGGAAAGATTCTAGCATGGATAAAACAGTGGCTGATTGGCAGGAGGCAAAGGAAGGGAGCCTTTCTGGCTGGCTGCCAGTGACTAGTGGAGTTCCACAGGGGTCTGTGTTGGGACCAATTCTTTTTACATCATATGTAAGTGATTTGGATGATGGAATTGATAGTTTTATTGCAAAGTCTGCAGACGATATTAAGATAGGTGGAGATGCAGGTAGTTTTGAGGAAGTAGCGAGGCTACAGAAGGACTTGTACCAGGAGAATGGGCAAAGAAATGGCAGATGGAATAAAGTGTTGGGAAAAGTATGGTCATGTACTTTGGAAGAAGAAATGAAAGGTAGACTATTTTCTAAATGGAGAGAAAATACAAATATTGGACTCTCAGTACCAGTAACAATGGTATTAACTGTTCAGGCTAACAAAATGGCTTCTCTGTATTGTTATAATGAGATGGTTTCTCTGTAATGTTGTAATGGGTTTTTGTTTCTGGTATGTTTGGGTTATAACTACTGATAAGGGGGAAAATAGCCAATGGAGAATTGTTATGCTATCTTGTATGTGTAAGCTGAGCAGGAGTTTGCGTTCTTTTTTGGGGGAGGAGATCGAGGAGGACAGGTGTGTGAGGAGTGGACAGCAGTTTCCAGAGCAATGGATACTAGACGTCGGCGGTTCGGATGGTGGCTGAATGCTTGGAAGGTCATTGTTGATGGAACTGGAGGCGTGAGCTCCAACGTATTAAAATATTATGTGCACAAACTGATAAACTTATTTATTTGGCCCCTTCAGATGATCTGTTTCTATTAACCCATCACTAAGAGATAACTATAAAGTTGCAATTGTTTACTCGCGTTTGGGTGTATTGTCTGGTAGTTGTATTGCGAGCATGTATGGGGGGGGCATTACTCTGTATTTACACCGAAGTATTGCACTATTGGCAGTGAGACGGTGGTTCACCCTAAGTGAAAGGGGGTAAACTGGGGCACAGAGGCTACACAAAATACTGAGATAAAAAGGAACTTTGGAGTCTTTGTGCAGGATTCTCTGAAGGTTAACTTACAGGTTGAGTCTGTGGTGAGGAAGGCAAATGCAATGTTAGCATTCACTTCAAGAGGACTAGAATATAAAAACAAGGATATAATGCTGAGACTTTATAAACTATTTGTAAGGCCTCACTTGGAGTATTGTGAGCGGTTTTGGACTCCTTATGTTAGAAAGAATGTGTTGAAACTGGCGAGGGTTCAAAGAAGATTCATGAAAGTTATTTCAGGTTTGAATGGCTCATCGTGTGAAGGGCCTTTGATGGCTTTAGGTCTGTATTTGCTGGCATTCAGAAGGATGCGGGTTGACGTCATTGAAACTTGAGTGGTGAAAGACATTGATAAAGTGGATGTGAAGAGGGTATTTCCTATAGAGGAAGAGTCTAGGACAGGCATGGGCAAACTACGGCCCGCGGGCCATATGCGGCCCGTTAAGCTTTTTAATCCGGCCCACAGAACTTGATGAAATTATATTAATAAACCTTGTTAACGCTTTCTCCCCGCAATTCTGGCGTTTTCCCAATAGATGACGTACTCTATATACATTGACCTTTGTTGAGGTGCAGCTTATTACTCCACATTTGCGCTTTACTTTGTGACCTTGTGGCAACCCATTTCCTGGCACATCCGAACCGGCTCACAATTAGCCAGCGTTCCGGCTAAGAGAGATCGCCTACGGGGATTTGCGAGCACAGAGCTCTGCATACCGGCGCGCTCTCCCTGCTTTGTCATTGTGCGGGTCGTTGTTGAGTTTTGGCACAGGGGACAATTGAATAAGAAGGAGGAGGACAAGTAGACCTGCATCTCCTACTGTTTTTGAAATAAAGACAGTCAGGAGGAGAGTGATGATGATAATATCTTGAAGGATAACAGAATTTTCAGTACTTTAAAATAATAACTGTTACTATTAAAAAAAGCTATATTCTATTCATTTAATTTTCAGTGTTTTAAAAGTCATTTCGATAAATAGCTAAATACCATGGGACTTCAAAGACAGATATTTTGTTGTAATGCATTTGTTCATTTTCAATTGAAATTAAAGCACATGTTTTCTACATATCCCATGATATTTTATTTTCTCTTATGAGGTGTATTACCAAAACACTCCGTCCATCTGCTCCTGGTCCGGCCCCCCTGTCAAATTTTAGAACTCTTTGTGGCCCTCAAGTCAAAAAGTTTGCCCACCCCTGGTCTAGGACCAGAGGACACAGCCTCAGAATTGATGGGAGTCGTTTTAGAAAGGAGGTGAGCCAGAGAGAGGTGAATCTGAGGAATTCTTTGCCACAGGCAGCTGTGGAGGCCAGGCATTTATGTATATTTAAGGTAGTGGTTGATAGATTCTTGATTGGTCAGGACATGAAAGGATATGGGGAGAGGGTAGGCGATTGAGGTGGAGAGGATAATTGGATTTACCATAATGAAATAGCGGAGGAGATTCCATGGGCCAAATGGCCTAATTCTCCTCATGTATCTATGAGACTATGTCTTATAGTCATGTGTGAACTCCCAGGAACTTGATACACTTAAATCGGTCTAGAGAGGAGCCATATATTCGTAGAGGGGGATGGTTCATCCGCACTTTCCTGAAGTCCAACAATGATTTATTTAGTCTTCTTCATGTTCAAACATAAGTTGTTCTCACACCAATCCACCAGCTGCTCCACTTCCTCTCTGTACTCTGACTCTTCATTGTTGTTGATGAGGCCAGCCACTGTTGTGTTATCTGCAAACTTGATAGCATGATTTGAGCTGAATCCTGCAACCCAATCATGTGTCAGCAGTGTGACTGCAGCGGGCTGAGCACACCACCCTGGGGAGAGCCAGTGCTCAGCCGAATGGGACTGGAGCTGTTGTTGTCTACACAGACGAATGGTGGCCTTTCTGTTAAGAAGTTCAGGATCCAGTTGCAGAGGGAGACCCAGTGAGGATGGTTTCCCCACCAGTTTCTGATTCTGATAATTGAGGATAATGCTTCAGTGTAAGAGGAAAGAATACAACAGAATGTGTAAATATCAAAATGTGCTGATTTATGCACTGAAGCTTTGTACAGCCACTGCAAGGGCTTGGTGGGAAAGTACTACAGTGTGAAGTTCTTCTACTACTGGAGAGGGAGGGGTGAAGTTGGGGAAGGAAGACCCTCAATTAGTATTGTATTAGGAAACACCCCAGGAGAATAAGCAAGTGGCAGCAGTGGTATTGATTGATATGTGGGAATGTAATAGAACAGTACTGAAAGCATCAACTTTGAATGTAGACTGAAAAGACATGACAAGGTCTATATTTGTAAATGTTTTTATTATGAATAAAACTTATTCTGATTAAAAAATAATGGTTTTGTTCCTGTATTCGCTGGAGTTTAAAAGAATAAGGGGGGGTTTCAATGAGACCTATCAAATATTGAAAGGCCCAGAGAGAGTGGATGTGGAGAGGATGTTTCCTGTAGTGGAGGAGTCTATGGCCAGAGGGCAAAGCCTCAGAATAGAAGAACATCCCTTTAGAACAGGGCTAAGAAGGAATTTATTTAGCCAGAAGGTAGTGAATCTATGGAATTCATTGCCGCAGACAGCTGTGGAGGCCAAGTCATTGGGCATATTTAAAGCAAAGGTTGATCAGTATGGGTGTCAAAGATCACAGGGATGATTTGGGGTTGTGGGAGATAATAAATCAGCCAAGATGGAATAATAGAGCAGACTCGATGGGCTGAATGGCTTGATTCAGCTCCAATGTCTTATGGGGTGGTTTAGAATGTGATTGAGTGAGGCATTGAAATGAGGAGGACAAATGTAATTTCAAGTGGGCTGAAATATTTTTTGATAGGTTGAATTGAAATAATTTGGAATGAGATGGAATGCCACAAGATAATCTGTAAAGTATTCTTTCAGCCTGTCTCGCAGGAGGAGCACTCAGTGCTTCAAGACATGCTCTTGAATTGAACAGGCAAAGTCAATCTCCAAAAAAGCACAGTCTGATATACAGTAATGATAGACAGCAATGTCTATTCTCTTAGAGAATGGAGATTTCTCAAGGGTTTTGTTAGTGCTCTTTAACTCTGATTAGAAAGTGCTATTGATATATGAGGTTATAATTCTTTCTATTTTTCTCTCACTCAATGAAGTTATAATTGCTGACAGGAGAGAAACGACCTCTTTGAAAAATCACAGAGGTTTGAGTGGACCCTGTGGTCTATATTTTAAGCTACTTACAAGAATATTTTTGTTGTATTTCATGCTGCAGAAAACACCGTTAAGTTCCTTTATTTGCGTTCTTGGTACTTCAACGTCTCAGCACGGTTACTGCAGCATTTTTAAGAGGCAGTCGTTGAATATTTCATAGGTGCATTAAAGTGACCTTCATTTCAAACAGCAAAATCTCTGTTTCAACAATCATAGAACAAAAGAGGCCAGAAACGCAACATGGGACTTAATCATTGCTGAGGAATCCTAATACAAGGAGCCTAAAATACTGTTCACGATATAGGGATCCTATGAGGAAAGACTAGAAAATCTGGAAATCCAGAAATTTAGCATTCAGGAAGATATTTTAATAAACGGACTGGAAGATACAGATCAAAAATAATTAATCCAGGAGTAATATTCAGTAAATTCTAATTGGGCAATATTGAAACAGGAACCCATGTTGACCTTAATACACATGTTGATGATGATAGTTTGATAGGACAGTATGATGGGATCTCAACAAAAGGAATTCCAAGTACATAGATCTTTACCCAAATGTTTAGAACAGGGATTTGCAACCTTTTTTTACACCAAAGACCCCGACCATTAACCGAGGGGTCCACGGATCCTAGGTTGGGAACCTCTGATTTGGAGGATCGATCAATTGATTTATTGAGATACCGTGCAGAATAGTCCGTTCCAGCCCTTCAAGCCCCTTCAAGTCCAGCAATCCCCCGGTTTAATCCCAGCCTAATCACAGGACAATTTACAATGAACAATTACCCTACTGACCGGTACATCTTTGGACTATGTGAGGAAACAGGAGCACCCAGAGGAAACCCACGTCATGGGGAGAATTCACAAACTCCTTACAGGCCACGTTGGGAATTGAACCCGTAAAGTGTTGTGCTAACCACTATGCTACCATGCTGCTCCAATGTCTATTTTGAATCACTGACTGCATAAAGAAGGCTGACATAAAAGCAAATTATTGCCAAAATATTCTCTCTCTCTCTCTCTCTATATATATATTTAAAAGTGTAGCGATGTGCTACACACAGCGCTGAAATAACGACACGCAGTCGGTAAATCATTTGGAGACTAGTTTATTCAAACTTCACAGCGCTGGCATTTAATCCCTAGCGCCAACCCTCTCTGGGCAGAAATGACATCAGGGGTGCATTACCAAAGTCTCCCCCCACGCGCTGGCTATTTGTGAGCCGGTTCGCCTGCTATATATAAGAACCTTACTGTTAGCTAAACACAGTGAACTGAGACACAGACATAGGAACAGTAACAGACATTACAGTAGAATTGAATGAAATGGTCATGCTATAGTTGGTGAAAGAAAACCCTGGAAGTGAAGTATAAAGACGACATGCACCTACAGTGAGTGTTCATGGGAGCAGTGATGAATTTGTGCCCTTTTTTTGTCAAACAGAAGCAGTTAGTGATATTATTACAATGGGGTCAGTAGTCCAAAGCCTGGAATCATTATCCATTGAATCATAGAATCATAACTGAACTGAAGGTCTCATGCAACAGAACTAGACCATCCCACCTCCTTGCAGAGTTTCCATTAATCACAGCTCCTTCCCCAATATACAAGCAAATTATTCTTTTGCAAATGCTCTTTCAATTCCTTTTTGAAAGCCTTGATTAAATATGCTTTCACTAGCACAAGAAGGAGTGACTTTCAGATTACCACTTTGCTCTGAATAAAAATAAGTTTTTCCTCACAGTGCCAAAGTGGCAAGCTTTGCCCCTTGTTCCTTGAACATCTGATAATGGGATTACAGGTAAAGTAACTCACCAAACCTTTTTTGTATTGCTATGTCAGATGGGCATATGAGAAATGTGGAGGATGATAAGAACCCAAGGACTCTGTTCTGCCTCAGAGAAATATAAACTGGCTGCGGCTTATTCAGAATGCAGCAGGAAGGATCTTAACCAAAAAAGAGAAAAATATCTGAGTGCATTTCTCCAGTTTTGGCATCATTACTTTGGTTGTCTGTGTCCTTTAGGATCATTTTTAAAGTACTCTTAATTATATATAAGGCTCAGAAAATCTCAGTATATTTTGAAGTGTCTATCCCTTTACATCCCTAATCATAATCTTAGATCTGTGAATACTGGTTTACTTATTGTTCCTAAAGCCAAGCATATAAGAACTGGTGATGTGGCCTTTTGCTCTTATGCACCAAACATCTGGAATACTCTACTGGCTGAGATAAACCAGGCTAGAACTGTGCATCTTTTTAAAACACTGCTAAAATTCTGCTTTTTAAAGTTGGCCTGAAACGTTGACCATACTCTTTTTTAAAGGTGCTGCCTGGCCTGCTGAGCTTCTTCAGCATTTTGTGCATGTTCTATGAGTGTTGCTGTTGATTATAGCTATATAATTTGGTTTATTTTATTACATTTTATTCTATATAATGTTTGTTTTTCCTCAAGATTTTACTTTTGCCTCATATTTTGTTGACCATATTGATTTATCTTTACAGTCTATATGAAGCACTTTGAGCCTGCATCGAAATGTATGAAAGGTGCTATGTAAATAATGTTATTACTAAAGGCTATCAAGCAGTTGTATTGCAAACACTACAGGTTGGTCTTAGTAAACAGAACTTCAGATGTTGCAGTCCAGGCTTTGAACAATCCAGGTTAGGTCCAGTGAAAATCAATAAAGTTGCAGTGCTAGAGGCAGGTTTGATATTGTCATTTAAAGTAAAATTGGATAAGTATATGGATACTAAAGGAATGGAGGGTTATGGGCTGAGTGCAGGTCAGTGGGACTAGGTGAGAGTAAGCGTTCGGCACGGACTAGAAGGGCCGAGATGGCCTGTTTCTGTGCTGTAATTGTTATATGGTTATGTATGGTTATATGTTGGAAATCTAAAATAAAAACAGAATGCACTGGAAGTACTCAGTAGATCAGGCCATGTCTGTGGAAAGAGGAACAGAGTTAACAGTGCAGACTGAAGACTCCGACAAAGGGTCTGGAGTATGACATTTGTCCTGTGACTATAAGCCTGTTTCTATTTCTGTAGATGCAGTCAGACTGCCTCTCGCTGTATTTTTCCCTATTTAATAAAATGAACAGTGGTGTATCTGAATATTCTAACAAATTGGATTCAGTTTCATAAACCTTGGTCTAAAACCATTATAGGAAGGGTGAAAGGAATAAATCTTTCCAACATATACTTCACAGAGAAACCTTCACTTTATTGATTCTTACAGAACAGGAGCGGTACAGAGGTCAGAAGGACCATAATTCTGAGAATTGAATAGAAGTATTCGAATAAAAGAATTCTAACACAGAGATTCTAACCAAGGTATCCCAATACCCGGGGTTGTGGGATCTCTCTTGTTTTCTGTGTTCAGAATTTACTTGAATCTAGACAACAGCGTAGGTGGTGCAGAAGTGAGTCGGAGATACCAAATTAATGACAGATATTGCAGCAGAGTGGAAGAGGGTATAGCTACTTTAGCAGTCTGGTATGCAGATAGATGCAGAGAAAGGAACGGTACAGCTGGAGAGGAGAGAATGAAAACAAATACACTCCCTAGGGCAAGAGAAGATAAAAATAATAAAGACCATAAAATACAGTAGATTAAGAATTTTTATTGAAAGTTAATTTACATAAAAACAAGAAGTAATGCTATATGTATACAAACATAAAATTCCAATGGATCACACACTCATAAAAAGAGGGCAACAAAAATGCATGAAGTGATTCTTAGATTGAAGTTATAGTTGTGAAAATATCAGACTTTTCCACTGGGACAAGTGAAGTTAAGGGAGATGAGTGGTAATGGTGGTATGTACAAAAGAAAAATGTACTAACATCATTGTGTATAGAACCAATAGCACTCAATTTATAGACCAGTTGACACTGAGAATGTAAAAAGTTTGCACCATGTTCTTCTTTGGTATGTATTTTTTTATTATAAATGAATTTATTTCTGAAATAACAGAAGGATGTTAAGGGAGATATAGAGAGGTTCTCAAAATGATATAAGATTTTGAGAGGAAAAGCTTCACTGTGGATGAGTAACAAAAATGCATAGTCAAAGATAGTCACACAGAGAGTGGTGAATCTGTGGAATTCTCTGCCACAGGAAAAGTTGAGGCCGGTTCATTGGCTATATTTAAGAGGGAGTTAGATATGGTCCTTGTGGCTAAAGGGATCAGGGGGTATGGAGAGAAAGCAGGTACAGGGTTCTGAGTTGGATGATCAGCCATGATCATACTGAATGGCGGTGTAGGCTCGAAGGGCTGAATGGCCTACTACTGCACCTATTTTCTATGTTTCTATGTTTCTAAAGGTTTGCAGCAAAAAGAATGATAGGCAAATTGTAACAATCCTGTCCTTATGATTTTCCTATGGATTACTACCATATGGAATTTTTACTGCTTCTTTCTCCTGAAAGAGATCTATCTATATTGCATTGTAAGAACACCTTTACCACTATCCAATACAATTGGGGTAGGGTACTACTCAAAGCCCAGTGAGATCAACAAATTATACAAGAGGCCCAAGTATAATAAGTCCTACCAGTTTTATCTTCTCCTTGCTCAGAGTCGGCAATCCCTCACAGGACAAGTGATAAAGTCTTGCCCAGGGAAACTCTGCAAACAAAGTGGATGGAAGTAAATCAGAGACTCTACCCCTCTTGGTAAGTAGCACCATTTATTGCAAGGGCAAGGCTTTGACACATCTCAAGCTAATGAGGCACCACAAACAAAAACATTATTTATAAAATAAAGGGTGAAGATTTGACTTTCTAGAGTCTTGACAGACCATTGTATTTTCCTCCTGGCGTCCAGCTCCATTGACTCTGTGCTCCATTTCCCACTTGGCATGAATGTCTAGAGATGAATTTCCACACCATGGAAATGTCCTTGTTCTGTCTCATCAAGGTATCAAAATAATGGATTGGAATTACTTAGAAAGAATCATTTAGTGATGAGCAGAGGTAGGTTATGTTGCACGGTAGTCTGTGAATAATTATGTGTGTGCAGGTCACAGATCTGTAGACCCATTTCTCCAAATGACTTTCAGAAGATGATGCATATAATTTTTAATATCGCTCAGGTCTATTACATGGCTCAGGTGGTTCTTCCATTTTGTGATCAGAGCTCCAGTCTGCGAAGGTCATTAGATGTTGCTTCATGTTGGCCCCTGTCTTCCAGTTTACTGAGAAGGATGACCTGCAGAGAATCATCACAAAGGGCGAGTCTGCAGAGTCTGCTCAAAGTCATTGTATGCACAATGCAAAAACAAAGCTATCTGAATCCTTGGAATTCCTTCTGAAGCATCTGAGTTTGTGACGTCGCACCTAATTACCCACCTGCTGTGGATTTCTGTTTGGAAGCAAACTAATTATAGAACTGGTATTAAACTTATACAAAGAAACAGAGATGAGTACTGTATTTGTCTCGGAGGAAGCAGATGATGACAGTGGAGCTGTGCGAATTAAACTAATCTGTTGCCAGATGCTATCAGTTTCAATTGATAGATATTTAACCTCATCAACCAAACTGAAACCAAGTGAATGTAGAACTGAGCTACTGAAAACTAGCAATACTATACTTTAACTCACTCCTTTCAATAAGCCGAAACGTTAACTCACCATATTCTCGTGGTGTCTGTTCTTAAATATACAGACCAGAATCTGATTGCACATTGGACCTTGACTCCCTACAATTCAGCACATCTGCAAGGAGCGCTACCTGAAGAAAGCAGCGTTTATCATCAAGGATCCTCACCATCCAGGCCACACTCACTTCCCATTACTGCAACCGGGAAGAATGTACAGGAGCCTAAGGTCCCACACCACCGGGTTCAGGAACAGTTATTACCCCTCAACCATCAGGCTCCTGGACCAATGCGGATAACTTCAAATAGCTCAACTCTAAACCGATTCCATGATCTATAGACGCATTTTCAAGGATGCTACAATTTATGTTCTCAGTATAATTTACTTATTTATCTATTTATACTTTTATTTATCATTATTCTTGCATTTGCACAGCTTGTTTTCTTTTGCAGATTGATTGCCAGCCTTTACGTGTATGATGCACCATCAATAACTCTCGGAGACGGGAGGCGAATGATAGGCTTTTATTAGCAGCAAAATGGAGCACAGCATCTCGGAGACTGAGGGAGGAGCAGTGCCTCCAATCGCCTTTATACAGGGGTCTGTGGGAGGAGCCACAGGAGCGGTCAGCAGAGGGGCGTGTCCAGACAGGTACACATAGTTTACCACAGTGTAGTTTTCATTGATTCTATGGTATTTCTCTGTTCTACTATGAATGCTTGCAAGAAAATGAATCCCTATGTAGCATATAGTAACATATTTCAATAATGAATTTACTTAGAACTTGGAACTTTGAAAGAATAAATCCACCCTCAGAAGGGTTTTTAGTGGCTTTCCTGTCAATTGACAAAAGTGAGAAAAAGTTTCTCAGAAAACCCAGATACTTTTTTTAAATTTATGTTTTTGTACCAAACCAGAAGGAAGAAAAGTGCTCTCCAATTTTCATAAGGAAAGCTGGGGGCTCACCTGCTGTTGAGCCTATTCATTCATTCCCTCTGGTACAAATAAATTCTCCTCCAGCTGGCTTCCTTCTGCCATTCAATATTCAGCTCCAATGCACCGGCGGGCTCTTAATTCCCATCTATTTTGGCCTTGAAAGAAGATTTAAAGATGAATATTATCAGTCACATGTAGACAATCATTGAAATCTCCGGTGAAACGCATCATTTTGTGTCAATGACCAATGCAGAAGATTGCGCTGCAGGCATCCCGCAAGTGTTGCCACTCCTCCGGCACCAATATAGCACACTCTCAACTTACTAACCCTAGCCCATATTCCTTGGAATTTGGGAGGAATGTGGAGCACTTGGAGGAAGCTCCTTATAGTCAGCGACGGGCACCAAACCCCACTTGGTAGTACTGTCTTAGATCAATGGTAGCAAAAAACTAATATCTATACATTAAAAATTTTCATGCACGTCGATGCACTTCATGCACGATGCATGAAGGCACTCCTTCAGTTGAAAACAGTTTCTCTTATCCATTCAGAGAGCTAGCTAGATATCATCTTGCCAATAATAGCCACGACAGAGCTGTGGACTGCTGCTGATCATTAATTATCGTGCTGAAAAAGAAGCATAATTTAACTTGTTCTCCAGCTTAGCATTCGTAGCAGTTTCCCATGCCACTAATGAGCACCTCAGTCAACTGTTCTATCCAACAACTCAGTGACAATCACCAGAAGCAAAGACTTTCATTCATTTATTCATCCAAAACAGTTAATGGAATTGGTCCATGGCATAAAAGATAGAATAGTACAGGTCAGAATTAGGCCTTTTGGCACTTGACATCTGTGTTGACCTTATTGCCAAGTTAAACAAAATCAATCTGCCTGCCCATAGTCCATATTCTTCCAACCCCTCCTCTCATATGTCTGTCTAAATGCCTCTCATATCCACTTCCACAACAGCCAGCTCTGGCAGAGCATTCAGGGAAGCTAGCACCATGTGTTAAAAAGAAACTTTCTTCACAAATCTTTAAACTTTCCCCCCATTTCACCTTAAAACTAAACGCTCAGATATTTGACATTTCCAACCCTGTGAAAAAGACTCGACTGGCTGCTCTATCTAGAGCAGGAGTTCCCAACCTGGGGTTCACGGACCCCTCAGTTAATGGTAGGGGTCCTTGGCACAAAGAAAGTTGGGAAGCCCTGGTCTACTGGTTTGCTTCTCATAATGTTCTGTAGCTTCTACCAGGTCACCGTTGGACATTCCAGAGAAAAACAACCCAAGCTTTTCTAACCTCTCCTGACATTATACCCTGTCTGCTTATGTTGTTATCCCCACAGAGGTACAAACGTGTTCCCGAAGATAACTCAGCACTCATGCATCTCAACACGGAGCTGATTCCACAACAATGGGCTTGCTTTCAATGACCATACAACTCCTGGTTACAGTGTTATTTATTTATAATTATCTTTTTTTTGTATTCACATCATCTGTCTTCTTTTGCACATTGGTTATTGTCAGTCTTTGTGGGTAGTTTTTCATTGATTCTCTTGTATTTCATTATCCTACCATGAATGACTGCCAAAATGAATCTCAAGGTAGTATATGGTGACATATATAGTACTGTGCAAAAGTCTTAGGCACATAGTGAAGATGCCGAAGACTCTTTCATGGTACTGTAGTAATTTTATGTATTGCACTGTAATGCTGTAGCAAAAAAAAACACACATTTCATAACATATGTGAGTGATGATAAATCTGATTCTGAGCTGGGTCTCTATTGTAGACTGAGAGCAAGAAGGGGGCAGGGAAAAGGGAATCATGGTTGGGTAAAGGAGAAGGGAGAGGGGAGGGAGCGGGAAGCACCAGAGAAGCATTCTGTAATGATCGGTAAACTCATTGTTTGGGATCAAGTGACCTTGCCTGCTGTCTCCTGGCTGGGGGTATCTGCACCTGTATCACATCCCCTGCATCAGTGCTCCTTCCCTGCCATCTGTCCCACACCCCATCCTGTGGCACCCCACCCTCAGCATCCGCAGCACCCTTTGCTCCCACCAGATTTACAAACTCACTCTCCGCTCCATGATGACAAATACAAACGTTTCAGGCATCCTATGTTACTAAGACTTCCTACTTTCCTAATAAGTTTGCTTTGAACTATGACACATCAGTGTCCCTAAGATTCCTAACATTTACTATATAGTCCACATGTTATACTTCCATTGGTTTCAGTAATGAATCATGACATTGATTTTTAAGCTATTAATTGCCCAATATTATCAAAATTGGTTTATTCAGTATAATCATCTTGGATGCCATTTATCAGGCTATGCCTAAACTGTGGTTAAACACAAGCCAAACAACAGGAATGAATCCAGTGCAAATCCTAATGAATGAACTGTGTGAGCACATAGTTCCATACCAATTGCT
The DNA here is from genome assembly GCF_030144855.1 of Hypanus sabinus. Taxonomy (NCBI): domain Eukaryota; kingdom Metazoa; phylum Chordata; class Chondrichthyes; order Myliobatiformes; family Dasyatidae; genus Hypanus; species Hypanus sabinus. The sequence goes on from NC_082718.1 coordinate 85,132,892, forward strand.
TACAGCCAAATCTTACCAAATAGGTCCCAGGAATTAGTCAAAACTCCACAATATTTTTCTTCACAATTTTTGCGGAATTACTGGCAATAAAAACCATAATGATTGGACAAGGAGGGGGAGCCTGTTGAAAATCTTGAATTTAGTTCACTTTGCTAAAATCACTGAGGAAGGATTTTAAAAGACCTTTGTGCATTGAACTTACAGTATAAAGGAATGCAATAACTTCTGGTGAGCAATCCAGTAATAGACATCTCAGTGAATTAAACCAGCCAGTGTGAAACCATTATAACGGCAGTGACAAGCAGAATTTGAATCCCTTGACCCCGACAAGAGCTCAACAATTCAATAATCCAGATGTTCAGGTTGGAATCCTGACAATTGCGCCTCATAAAATGTTAAAGGAAGCTTATGCCATTTTTATAATTCAACCTTCAGCATGGACACAAGGAGGTATACTGAAGAATTACATTAGCAAAGTAACAAAAGACATCAGATACAGCTTTACTAATTCCAAGTCCTCTTGCTTCTGATGTTTGAATCACTCTTTGTTCTGCATGTGAGGCAAGAAAATGCTGAAGAGTGCAGGGGGAGGAAGGGATAAGGGCGGGGCACAGGTGCCATGGGTATGTGAATCAAATCGTAGGAATCAAGAAGTGCAAACAAGCTGGATGAACTCAGCAGGTCGGGGAGCATCCGTTGAAAGAAGCAGTCAACGTTTCGGGTGGAGACCCTTCATCAGGACTAAAGAAGTGGGGGCAGGGGCCCTATAAAGAAGGAGGGAGGGTGGAAAACCAATCAGTGGAAAGATCAAGGGGTGGGGGAGGGGAAGCAGGGAGGGGTTAGGCAGGAGGGGTGAAGAAGGAATCTAAGGGGAAAGCACTATGGGTAGTAGAAGAAGGCAGAGTCATGAGAGGTGATAGGCAGCTAGAAGAGGAGTCAGAGTGAAAGTGGGATGGGGGAAGGGAGAGAGAGGGAATTACCGGAAGTTGGAGAATTCGATGTTCATACCAAGGGGCTGGAGACTACCCAGACGGTATATGAGAAGTTGTTCCTCCAACCGAAGTTTGGCCTCATCATGGCAGTAGAGGAGGCCATGTATGGACATATCCGAATGGGAATGTGAAGGAGAGTTGAAGTGAGTGGTAACCGGGAGATCCTGTCTGTTGTGGCGGACGGAGCGTAGGTGCTGGATGAATTCGTAGGAATTCCAGTGCTGATAGGACAGGCTGCTCACAACCTCTAATGTCCGCTTGGTGGGAGACTGAGGATTGACGGCGCGCGTGTTTTGGTCTCTTCTATTGTGTGACTGTGATACCATTTGTGCTTTCTACCTTGCGTGTGCTTTGTGCTGTGTGTGACTGTTGGTACTGTGTTTTGCACCTTGACCCCAGAGTAATGCTGACTCATTTGGCTGTATTCATGAGTATTCACAGATGGCTAAATGACAATTAAACTTGAATTGAATTGAAAAAAAAATGGTAGAAGATTTTGAATCCAAACGATAAGCCATTGTCCCAGCTAGTCTTTCCCAGTGTAATACCTATCCGGCCCCATAATGATAGGGTCATAGGGGTAGCTCCTTCCAAAAGGACAAGGTCCTTGCTTCAGGCAAAGTGGTGCATTTGCTGGAACTTGCCAGTCTACACATTAGCTTGCCAAGCTATCAATGCCAGAACACAATATCCATCCCTTCTATTAATTGTGTAATGAAAATGAAGTGTGCCGTACCTACAGGAACAACTGTGGTGTTGATATGTCATTTGGTGTCCGCCTACATAATATCCATCACATGCGCATTCACATTAAAGGAACCTTAAACAGAAATTTATCTTTGGGCATAGTGCTGTTCAAGTGCACTGTCATGTCATGCTGCTCTTTTCCCTAGGATGCTAAAAATTAGAACTTTAATTTTACATGAAATACACCAGTTAAACTTCAAAATATTATTGCTTATCCAGTTGGGGCAGCAAGGCAGTGCAGTGGTTAGCAAAATGCTTTACAGACAGGCAACCCGGGTTCAACTCCCACCACTGCCTGTAAGGAGTTCATACGTTCTCCCCGTGGCTGTGTGGGTTTCCTACAGACATTAAGACTTCCTCCCACAGTCCAAAGACCTACCGATTGGTAAGAGAATTGGTTATTGTCAATTGTCCCATGATTAGGCTAGGATTAAATCGGGAGATTTCTAGGCTGCATGGTTCAAATGGATGAAAGGGCCTTGTATCTCAATAATGGTCTGAACTTAAGCACCCATGACCTTGTAATTAAGTCCTTTTTGAGAATATTAGGTTGTTATAGGTATTTTGTTTTTCAGTCACCTGTCTCTAGTGGAGGCAGAACATCCTGTGAGACATCAGCAGGGAGCCCTTTTCCAAGCATGTCAGCAGGCTGAGCGTAATCAAAGACGGATGTTTTCAGAAAAGTATGCTATAATGTTTGAATAAGCCACTCGCGCTCTTAATGCGATAGAAAATTTGTTGTCACACAGATTTCTGCCTGACGTCCCATCTCATGCTTCACATTAGATGCTTGGTAACACCAGCCATGCAGAACAGCAATTGTTTGATATTAAAGACAAAGGCTTCCTGGGTAATCAGCAGTGCCACAGTTATAGTGTGTAACTGTACAGAGCCTTTGTTCATTTAACAAGATAAGAGTTTTTTGTTCTACAATTTTATGGAGCCTTTATTTAGTTACAAGGTAAGAATTGCTAAATGTATGAAAGCACAGAGGTATTTTTTATCAGCACTGTCAGGATTAGGCCTATGCAGAACAGAGTTTACTCATGAAAAATTAATTCTGGATGGAGCTTAGCCACATAACTGTTGGTTTAATAATAGAACCATAGCAGTACCTGAACATTCAGTTACCACTTGCTCGTTTAAGAATGTGCAATGCTTGATAGCTAAGACACTGCGCACTAACTGGCAATCTGCAACTCCTGGCAAATTCTGACAAGTTGGACGATCTACAGTACCTAGCAAAATGCCATATGTTTCAATTGGGGCAGTATGCAATATCACACACTCTGGACAATGTTGACTACCTGGCAATCTTCAACACTTGACAATGCACAATTTAAGGCAATTGAGGCAAAGTTCATCTCCTGAAAACTTGTATGCCTCGACAATTTGGCCAATGGATAGAACTGACAATGTACAAACTCTGACAATCAGGATGAATGCAACACTTAATGAATCAGTTGGATGATGTTCTGCTTTTTAAATGAAAAAAAAAGCTTAACTAATTGATATGTTCCAAAAGTATTAGGGTCAAATGAACATATTTATTAGTCTGTCAACCATGCGCCTTCCCACTCACCTGGTTTCACCTATCACCTGCCAGCTTCTACCCCATTTTACTTCAGCTTCTTCCACCTTCATTTCCAGTCCTGATGAAGGGTCTCGACCTGAAAAATCAACTGTTTACTCTCCTCTGTAGATGCTGCCTGACATCTTGAGTTTCTCCAACATTTTGTGTGTGTTGCTCAAGATCTAGAGCATCTGCAGATTCTCGTCTGTTTATATATATTAGTGTGTCACCACTTTGGATAATGTTGATGCCACCCCACAGGCGTATGGCCATATTTGGCAAATTTACATCACTTCACTTTCCTTCCTGATTTATATTATCTCTTCTATTCTAGGCTTCGATCCTTTATTCTAGTTTCCCAATTAAGGTATGATATATTTTTTATGGTTCCAACAAGCAAGGGTTCACAACCTGGGATCCATGGACCCCTTGCTTAATGGTATTGGCCCATGGCACAAGAAAAGGTTGGGAACCTCTGGTTCCAATGATTTTTTGCAAAGTAACTTTATGTACTTTACGGAGAGAACTGTTTACAGATGTGATATTGAAGCAAGGTCTTTCCATTTAAAATGTGGAGGCCAAGCTATCTATCTCATAACAAACTGGATGTTAGGAACATCGATTCATTTATCTATTTTCTATTATGATTTTCTTTTCTTTTCCTGGAGATAATCTGAGGCTTTCCTCCTGATTGTGCCTGGGTACCATTTATGTTTGGTCACATGTGCTATTTTGTTGAGTATTGTGTTCCATTCTGTTAGTATTGTCATTATGGGAAGGACATGGAAGCTTTAGTGAGGGTGCAGAGGAGATTTACCGGGATACAGCCTGGATTAGAGAGCATGCTTTATGAGGAAGGGTTGAGTGAGCTAGGCCTTTTCACTTTGGAGCGAGTGAGAATGAAAGTCATCTTTATGGATGTAAATAAGGGACATAGATCAAGTGGACAGCCAAAGATTTATTACTGGTGTGGAATGGTGAATACAAATGGGAGGCAAAGAAACTTCACAGAAAAGTTTACTTACTTCTTGGAGAGAATTGTTTACAGATAGGATACTAAAGCAAGCTGTTTGCATTTGGAGATACAATTATCTATCCCATAACAAAGAGATTTTAGGAATATTGATCCATTTATCTATTTTCTATTCCAATTTATTTTCTTTTCCTGAAGACAGGCTCAAGTTTTCTTCCTGAACGAGCATTTATCTTTGGTCATATTTGTTACAAGATAGCATAACTTTAAGGTGTTGGAAGGAAAGCATGTGACGTTTCTTTTTACGCTGAGAGTGGTAAGGGGTGGAACGCACTCCCAGGGGTGCTGGAAGAGTCTGATACATTAGGGAGATTTAAGAGACCATTAGATAGACAAGGGATGAAAGAAGGGTGGAAGTGTTAGATTGATCTTAGGGTAGGTTGAAAGAGCAGAACAACATTGTGGGCTGAAGGGCCTGTTCTGTGCTGTACTGTTCAAAGATCTTTGTTCTATTTTCTAAATGTGCTTTAATCTACCTGGGAGATTTGGCCATATTGATGTTAGTGTAATGAATTCTGGAAGCAAATTACAAGAAGAACAGCGGGATAATGTACTACTGTAAACTACTGCCTCAAATCTCCAGAGACAGGTTTACCCGTGATATCAGGCACCATCTGTGTGGAGTTTGCACGTTCTCTCTATGATGGAGCATGATCCCAAATATGTCAGTATGTTGGTTGGCTAGGGTATATTACTCCCAAGTTTAGGTTAATGGGAAAAAAAAAATCAAAGGGTGTTTGATGTGACTGTGTGGAAAGAAATAAACTGCATGGGTACAGGGATAAAAGGAGATGAAATGGGACGAATGGGTCGGTTTCCTTGGAGCTGCCTTGGGCCCACTGACCTCTTTTGTGTGATAACTATAAAAACATGCATTTGCTAGAATGTCACGTTTCTAGAGCATGAGACCAAGGGCACATCAATGATTAATGAGCCTGCACAGATGAGCTTAATCCTATCCTAAGCCATTGTTCAAGCATGTGTGCTTACCAGCTGATCAACTCTAGCTGATTTCTCCCTCTTAGCTCAAGGCAACAGAGAACAATTGTATATTTTCCCTACCCAGTCTACTTTTGCAAAATTACTTTCTTATTACAACAGGACAGGCTACTTAGCCTATTTGGTTTCTACCATCTTCCAGCAAAGAAGTCCCATAAGCCCCAATCTCCATTTTATTCCTCGGCAGTCTTACAGATTCTGTACTTCCTCCTGATTACAAAGGTTTAGACAGTATATATATGTGTGAGAGAGAGAGAGAGAGAGAGAGAGAGAAAGAGAGAGAGATCCACTCTGTGTCCACTTTATTAGGTACCCCCTCTGCCTAAAACAGTGGCTTGCAAGTGTTTGTTCATGGTCTTCAACTGCAATAGCCCAACCACTTCAAAATTTGACCTGTTGTGTTTTCAGAGATGCTGTTCTGCACGCCACCATTGTAATGCATAGTTATTTGAGTTACCATTGTCTTCCTGTCAGCTTGAGCCTGTCTACCATTGTCCCCTGACCTCTCCCAGTAACAAGGTATTTTCACCCACAGAACTGCCACTCACTGAATGTTTCTTTCTTTCACACACCATTCTCCCACACCAAAGATTGTTGTATGTGAAAATCCCAGAAGATCAGCATTTTCTGAGATACTCAAACCACCCCATCTAACACCAACAATTATTCCAGGGTCAAAGTCACTTAGATATTTCTTCCCCATTCTGGTGTTTGGTCTGAACAACAACTGAACCTCTTGGCCATATCTGCATGCTTTTATGCTTTGAGTCACTGTGACATGATCGGCTGATTAGATAAGCAAGGGTACTGGTAGACTAATAAAATGGCCACTGAGTGTATACTTTAACTATATCAGGGTTAATTTACAGTGGCCAATTAATCTACTGACCAGTACATCTTCAGGATTATGGGAGGAACCCCAAAGAGTCACAAGAAGAATGTGCAAATACTACACAGACAGAATCTGAAGTCACGACAAACTTCAAGCCCTGGAGTTGTGAAACAGCAACACTAAGTATCGTGTCACCATGCCACCCAATGTAAGATTTATGCCTATTATTTTCCACTGTGCATGTCTCTGCAGCTGACACCTTCATCGATAAAACTATATGGCCTCCTGTTATCATATATCATCCTCAATTGCCTGCTTTTAAATGACATTCAATAATCTCCTCCATAGAAGCATACCTGAGGATTATTTTATCCTTTTTATATGTTTACTTGAATGTGATAGCCACAGAAAAAGATGCCACTGATATTTATATATATATATATCTAGAGAGAGAGAGAGAGAGAGAGAGAGAGAAAGCAACATTTTTTGCCTTTCTCACTTGTTCATTTTTAAAAGAGATCACCTGTTGGCTGAATCTGTTCTGTTAGTGAACAGCTTACACAGGTCAACTTTGTCTGTCACTTTGACGAATTTGAAAACGACAATTCCGGTAGGCACTAACCAGCCCACATCTTTAGAGAGTGATTCAAACTGCTGAAGTTACATGAGCATTGTGTGTTTGGGAGTCTCACAGCTGTGATTTATTAGAATTGAGTTGTTTCTTGCAAAGCTTCTGGTCGATTTTTATTGCTAAGTATTACCTCAGTCAGAATATTGCAGCTTGGCAGTAATATCCAGAGCAGAAGAATCTTTAAAAGTGAAGGCTTTACACAAACACAGCTAATGGTGTCATTCTCGCATTAAACAAACAAATGCTCTTGTCTGAACTGTCAATTGTGATGCCATTGTCTAACATTACATTCAGTAAATTATTGAGAGAAGTGCTTTGTTAAATGATCAGAAAATACTCAGATTAGACTATAAAACCATAAAATGTAGGAGCAGAATTAAGCCATTCAGCCCATCAAATCTACCTTGCCATTTCATCACGGTTGATTTATTTTCCCTCTCAACCCCACTCTACTAACTTCTCCCCATAACATTTGACACACTCACTAATCTTGAATTTATGAGCATCTGCTTTAAATATACCCAATGACTTGCCCTCCACAGCCTTCAGTGGCAATGAATTCCACAGATCCACCACTCACTGGCTAAGGAGATTCCTCCTCATTTCTGTTCTAAAGGGACATCCTTGTATTCTGAGGACGTGCTGTCTGGTGCCAGAATCTCTACTATTGGAAACATCCTCTCAATTCTGTTGAGCTCTTTCAATATCTAGCAAGTTTCAATGAGATTCCCTACCCCCATACTTCTAAACATCAATGAGTACTGGCCTAGGACCATGAAATGTTCCTCATAAATTAATGCTTGCGTTCCCGGTATCATTCTTGAAAACTCCCTTTGAACTCACTTGAGAATCAGTGCATACTTTCTTTGATTTGGGACCCAAATCTGCTCACAACACTCCAAAGGCAGTATGATCAATGTCTTATAAAGTCTCAGCATTTTATATTCTCGTCGTCTTGAAATGAAAGCTAGTATTACATTTACCTTCCTTGCTACTGACTCAACCTGTAAGTTAACCTATAGAGAATCCTGCACTAGGACTCCCAAGTCTAGTTTCACCTCCAATTTCTGATATCACTCCCTGTTTAGAAAATTGTCTATGTTTTTATTTCTTCTAGCAAAGTCTCTACATGCTAGCTTTTGACACTTTGTCTATTCCCCTAATCTGTCCAAGTCTTTCTGCGGACTCTCTGCTTCCTCAGCACTACCTTTCCCTCCACCTCTCTTTGCATTGTCCGCGCACTTGGTCATAAAGCCATCAATTCCTTTTTTCAGATCATTGACATATAATGTGAAGTCATCTTAACATTAATGCATGTGGAACACTATTAGTCACCTTCAGCCAAGCAGAAAAGTCCCCCTTTATTCCTAAACTTTGCCTCCTATCAGTTAGTCAATCTTCTGTCCACACTGGTATCTTCCCTGTAATACAGGGAATCCTTTTCCCTGTAAAGGATTATATTTTGTTTAGCAATGGCACATTGTTAAAGGTCTTCTGAAAATCCAAGTAAACATCATCCAGCCTGCCTGTTATTTCCTCAAAGATTAAATACACTTTTGACACTGAAAATATTCCATTCTATCTATTGTATTTCTTTCCGTTCACAGTACTTAAATTGTCACCATTTAATTCATCCTACAGAATGTAAATGGAAAAACATGGTATGAATATTTGAGGCACTGAAATGTCTCTCATTTATTGATAACACAGGAGTGCCATTTGCACACATGGCAATATTACCGGTTGTTGGGGAACTGGAGGCCCTGAGTTATAAGGAAAGATTGAATAGTTTAGGACTTTATTCCTTAGAATGTAGAAGACTGAGGGGGGATTTGATAGAGGTGTACAAAATTATGAGGGGTATAGATAGAGTAAATGCAAGCAGGCTTTTCCCACTGAGGTTGGATGGGACTACAACAGAGGTCATGGGTTAAGGGTGAAAGGTGAAAAGTGTAAGGGAAACTTCTTCACTCAGAGAGTCATGAGAGTGTGGAATGAGCTGCCAGCACAAGTGGTGCATACAAGCTTGAAGCAAAGTTTGGACAGGTACATATATGGTAGGGCTATGGAGGGCAGGTTAATGGGAGAAGGCAGTTTAAATGGCATCAGCTTGGAGTAGGTGGGCTGAAGGGCTTGATTCACCATGACTTTATGACTCCATGATGCTCTGACTCTAATATTGTACTACATTTGGTAAGTTATTTTCTAAATTGTCATTGATACACGTGCCTCCACAATAAAGCTTAATCTGCTCCTTACACAACATTTTTGTGCCTTTTCCATCAGGAGATAACTTAGAACAGGAGTTCCCAACCTTTTTATGTCATGGACCAATATCTAAAGCAAGGCGTCTGTGGACCCCAGGTTGGGAACCCCTCGCATCGAAGAAGGAATCCTAATCAATTTCCTCTTTCTTGGGACAAGAGTGAGGTATTGTGTGAGAGATTCAAATGGTTCAATTTAATATCAGAGGGTGTACACACTATACAACCTGAAATTCTTACTCTTCACTGAAACATCCATGAAACAAGAATGCCAAAGAATGAATGATCGAAACATCAAGAGCCCCAGCTTGGACCAGTAGAGGAACTAACCCCACCTTCCCCCTCCACCATCCCCCCCCCCCGCCACATCATGCAAGTAATAGGAAAAGCCCATAAAGAGATTATCAGACAAGTTGACATCTGTTGAAGCTTTGCTTTAGGGTTAAAGGTGAAGCTTATATAAGCTGGTTTATTTGCTCTCACAAGTCATCCTGAGGAAATCCGTTGGGTGAGCCACTTCACTTGTTATTTTGAAAGCATCCCAAAGGAAAATCCAAGATTTTGAACCCAGCTAAAGTGAAAGAAATACGAGTCCGCAGTCAAAGGAGGTCTATGATAGTAGGAGGAGTTTCGAGATGACATGCCCCTGCAATTCCTCCCTGCCTCATGCCAGAGGTCATGAATGAACCAGCAAGATGTTTGAAGCAAGCTTGGTGAGTTGCGTCAGGGCATAATATAGGTAAATCATGGTGTGGCCACAGTGTGGTGAGTGGCAAGCATTTCAATAGACCAGACCCACTCAGCATACACAAGCCAATATCTTGAGTATCCTTCAGTACACTCAAGTGCTTTCTCCGTGAAGCTCAACAAGACATGAAGAAGCTTGCTTGGCATGCTGCCATCACAAGATGTGGGAAGGGCTCAGGACTGAAGCATTCGCGAAAACCAGAAGAGCTTTCAATTGCCAGTTAACTGCCCATTCCGAAAACCACTTTTGGAAATTATTAGAGATCAAGTCATGAAAAGCCCTTAGAAACTGAAATACTTAAAGGCACTTGTGAGCCCAGGTAAACAATTAAAACTTTTAACTAAATTCAATTATTTCAAACTGATGTATGTTATCTTAATCTTCTTCATCACCGCCCCTCTCCATTGGAAAGCTGCATTTCCTGTGTCTGGTCCAACCCAACACAACTACATCAAATCGGATGATAACAGAGCTCATGACTGAGACTTTCACCCCTTCTTGTCCGTGCCAACTGTGATGAGAATCTTATTTACTCACATTAGGTCCTTATTTCTCTACGCATTTCTATCCAATTAACCACCTAAGTATCTTTAAAACATTTTAATTCTGTCTCTACTCTGCCAGTTCATTCCACATAACCACAACCCTCTGTGTGAAAAAGCTATCCTTTAGTTCCTCCCCTCTTACCTTAAACCTGCACCCTTTGATTCAAGATGCCCTTGTCTTGGAAAAAAAGATGTTAACTGGAAATAATTTGGAAAATTATTGTTGTTGTTGATGGCTGGGTTGAGTTGTTTTACAATCTTGGCAACTTGCTTGCAAACATTTCGTCAGTATACGAGGAGACAGCATCAGTGCACTGTCAACAGCACACTGATGATGTCTCATTGTATGGGTGATGAAGAGTTTGCAAGCAAATTGTCAAGAATGGAGAACAACTCGAGCCTACCAAGGTTTTATCTGTTGATCGGAATCAGGGTTTATTGTCACTGACATGTGCCATGAAATTTGCTCTTTCTGGCAATAGTACAGTGCAAGGCATAAAGATTACTATCCATTTCAATAAATAAATAAATAATACAAAGCAGAATGACACGGTAACAGTCACAGACAGCTCAGAAATCTGATGGTGGATGGGAAGAAGCTGTTCTGAAAACACTAAGCTTCTGTTTGCAGGCTCCCATACCTCCTCCCAATGGAGGTAATGAGAAGAGAGCATGCCCCAGATGGTAGTCAGATGTTCAATGTTGGACACTGACTTCCTGAGGCAGCACCTTTTCAAAATATCCTTTACAGTGGGAGGACTGTCCCATGATGGAGCTGGCTGAGCCTATGACCCTCTGCAGATTCTTTCAAGCCTGCATGTTCGAGCCTTCACACCAGGCTCTGATGTAGCCGCCATACATCTGCAGAAACTTGCTGGAATCTTAGTGACATACTAAGTCTCCCATCCTGTCTGTCCTCATAATCTTCTGAATCTCTACAAAGTGAACGTTCAGCCTTCTATCTTCCACCATGCCATATAACCATATAACAATTACAGCACGGAAACTGGCCATCTCGGCCCTTCTAGTCCGTGCCGACACTTACACTCACCTAGTCCCACTGGCCCGCACTCAGTCCATAACCCTCAGTTCCTTTCCTGTCCATGTACCTATCCAATTTTACTTTAAATGACAATAACGAACCTGCCTCTACCACTTCTACTGGAAGCTTGTTCCACACAGCTACCACTCTCTGAGTAAAGAAATTGCCCCTCGTGTTACCCTTAAACTTTTGCCCCCTAACTCTCAAATCATCTCCCCTACTCTCAATGGAAAAAGCCTACCCAGGTCAACTCGATCTAAACCCCTCTTTATTTTAATTACCTCTATCAAGTCCCCCCTCAACCTTCTATGCTCTGTCCCAGATTTTCCTTGGAACTACAGCCTTGTGTTGCAGAAACACTAATAGTGAATCCGTCTGACATTTTTACATTTGGTACCAAATCATTTCTGTAGTGTGAAGACTGGAACTGTACATGAGGGTGATGAGGGTGAGACTAGGTTCTCTTAAAGACCACCAATTTGTGCAGCCACAGGAGGGATTTTTTATGTCTATTTCTCCTCAGTGTTTACTAAAGAGAATATCATGGATGCCATCAAAATTAGAGTACTAGGCAGTGAGGTCTTGGAACATGTGCATATTATGAGGAAAGAGATATTTGCATCCTTGAAGTGCATCAAGATGAGCAAATGACCAAAAGCACTTTGGAATCTTATGGGAGGCCAGGCAATGAATCATGGAGGGCCTGTAGAGAGATTGTACTTGCTTTATCATTAACCACTGGTGAATTGCCTTAATTCTAAATCCTTCTGATGCAGGGAACACTTTCTTCTTATTTGTTTGATTAGCTCTGCCACATTTTCTCTTCTCCTAAGCCACACAACCTCAAAGCTTTTCTCTGTTCTTTCCAAATACTTAAAGTATGTTATCCCTGGCACCATTCTGATAATTCTTCTCTGCACTTTCATTGAAATCTTGTAAATCATCCCAAAATTTCATAACAGTCTGCTTGGCTCCAGCCAGTGTTTTGTAAAGGTCCATATTACAGGGGTTCCCAGTCTGGGCCTCATTAACCCTCGGTTAATGGTAGGGGTCCATGAGCATAAAAAAAATTGGGGACCTCTGGACTAGAATAACTTGCCCAACTTTGGAGCCTTTGCTTCTATTTATAAAACCAATGATCCAAAGGATTACTTAAGTGTCACCTCTAGACCTGCCAACTTCGAAGAACTCTATGCGTTTACTTCCAGACTTTCTCACTGGAGTGGCAGTAAAATATACAGAACATGGCAATGGCTAGCTTTGCACTTCTGTTATAGATCCAAGTATCAGAAACTTGGTATAATTCACTGCCACTACTTATATTACATTTAGCTTTAAGGTTTGAAGGACAAATTTCTCCAGAAAACATTGTGTAGCTAGCAGGGATTAAGCTGTCTCTGAAGATCCATTAATCTTACTACGACTGGGAAGCAGAATAGTTTTCTCTAACCCTCTGTCAGGCAGGTTGATAGAACATAGCCAAGTACCATTAAAACATTAAGAGAAAATGAAGAGTTAATTTTGTTCAGGATATGATACAGTCGGACACCCTGTAGGCAAATTGTAGTGAAATGAGTGGATAAGCATGACTAACAATACATTGCTTGGGAACCAGTGAGGCAAAACACATAACTGGTTGTAAGAAATACAGAAGGTCTTAAGAATATTAATTTACTGTGTAAAGTCATGTCAAAGTAGGAAACAAAGTTGAAATGGGTGAAGTACATCAAAACTACTTGCTAGTTGGATCCTTCAACCTCTGAACTGTTAACAAAAGAAAGATTCAAAAGATTCAAAGTACATCTATTATCAAAGTATGTATGCAGTGTACAACCCTGAGTTTGTCTTCGCCACAGACAGCCACGAAGCAAAGAAACACCGTGGAACCCGTTCAAAGAAAATAAATATCAACACCCTCCAGGCACAAGGATATCAACCCCACCCCCCGTTTCAGGTCAAAAATACAAGTCGTGCGAACAGTAACAAGAAAGACCAAGTGAAAGCAAAGAGAATATAACGCAAAATCAAAAGAGACCATATTTCATTCATTATCTGCAGGTTGCCCTGATTCAAAGTTGCCCAGAAAAGCAAAGTAGCAACTGCGGAACGATCGAGCAGAATTACAGTCTAATTCACAAACCGCAGATCCAGAACTTCAGTATCATCCCCCGACAGTACCATCATCCTCCAATCGAGGGAGGGAGGGAGGGAGGGAGAGAGAGAGAGGGAGAGAGGGAGGGAGGGAGGGAGAGAGAGAGAGAGAGAGAGAGAGAGAGAGAGAGAGAGGGGGAGAGAGAGAGAGAGAGAGAGAGAGAGAGAGAGCATTCAAACACAGGGCCTTCCGTTGGGAACGAGTGAGAGGGAGAGAGAGACAGTAACATGCAGATACTCTCCTCTGACAGCTGCGAGACAGCGCAGCACAGTGTCTCGCCCCTCTGTACTCACCTCGATGTTTTTATTAAGAAAGACTGTAATACATCACAATCACGGATTTAGGAAAAGCTGCAACCTCGTTGTTCACAAAAGTACAACGAGCCCTCCTAGAACAGTGTTATTCTAGTGCAGGCATGGGCAAACTACGGCCCAGGGGCCATATGCGGCCCGCTAAGCTTTTTAATCCGGCCCGCAGAACTTGATGAAATTATATTAATAAACCTTGTTAACGTTTTTTCCTCGCAATTCTGGCGTTTTCCCAATAGATGACGCACTCTATATACACTGACCTTTGTTGAGGTGCAGCGTATTACTCCACATTTGCGCTTTACTCTTTGTTCGGCTCGACCTATTTGTGTGAACAGGCATTCAGCGTCATGAACATCAACAAAGCCAGCCACAGATCCAAGTTAACTGACCAACACCTCAGATCCATCCTGAGAATCGCCACAACAAAACTAAATCCAGACTTTGATGCGCGGGCTAAAAAGGGAGACCAACAACACTGTTCCCACTGAAATTAAAAATAAGTTTCTTCGTTGTGTTATGTAAAAAATGCATTTGAAAATATTTTTTTCAATAAGCCTTACATGTTACATGTCATTTCTGTTAAGTGATGGACATGAGTAGTGCGCAGGTGCACGTACGTTCTCAAAATAAAAAATGCGCTCCAGATCAAATAATGCGCTCCGCATACTGGCGCGCTGTCACTGTTCTGTCCTTGTGCTGGTCGTTGTTGAGTTTTGGCACAGGGGACAATTGAATAAGAAGGAGCAGGACAAGTAGACCTGCATCTCCTACCGTTTTTGAAATAAAGACAGTCAGGAGGAGAGTGATGATGATAATATCTTGAAGGATAACAGAATTTTCAGTGCTTTAAAATAATAACTGTTACTATTAAAAAAAGCTATATTTTATTCATTTAATTTTCAGTGTTTTAAAAGTCATTTCAATAAATAGCTAAATACCATGGGACTTCAAAGACAGATATTTTGTTGTAATGCATTTGTTCATTTTCAATTGAAATTAAAGCACATGTTTTCTACATATCCCATGATATTTTATTTTCTCTTATGTGGTGTATTACCAAAACACTCCATCCATCTGCTCCTGGTCTGGCCCCACTGTCAAATTTTAGAACCCTTTGTGGCCCACAAGTCAAAAAGTTTGCCCACACCTGTTCTAGTGGGTACTCAACTGCTCAATCTACAGAGTAAAGTGCTTATCTATAGTTACGGACTATTAAAAACAAAGTTACTTCTAGTAACTTCATACAGCTGCTACCTTATGTTCCCAGTGACCTGGTTCAATCTGAGCATGGCTACTCTCTGTGTGGAGTTGACATGTTTCAACGGTGACTGTATCAGTTTCCCTCGGGTGCTCTAGTTTCCTCTCACATTTCTAAAGTTGATTGGGATTGTTGTGTATTTAATATTTCAGTAACCTTGTGTATATTGAGCATTCTTGTTCATTTAAAAAATTCATTATGGATTATATGTGCAAATACATGAATTGTATGTTTCATGATGCTAACATGTGACATGCACACACCTCACTTAAATAAACACTCAGTTAGGCTCACATTTCGGACTCTCGTGCCATCCGTTAAATTAGTTTAATGTTTTGAAGTTACAAAATGTAACAGGTGCATTTATTCCTCAGTCCCGAAGAAGGGTTTTGGTCCAAAATGTTGACTGTTTATTCTTTTCTATAGATGTCACCTGACCTGCTGAGTTCCTCCAGCATGTTGTGTGTGGTGCTTCGGATTTCCAGAATCTGCAGATTTTCTCGGGTATGTTTAGTGCCTGCCATAAATTACCCCTTAGTGCAGGTCAATGGTCAGAGAATCCGGGAAAATTTGATGGGCATCTGAGAGAGACTAGATTATCAGGGAAGGGAAATGATGGGACTGCTCTGAAAGGCATCATACACTCAATGGGCTGAAAGACATCTCCTATGTTGCATTAAAATATGAAAAATAGATATTAGTTTATAATCTGACATTGATTGCTGCTTCAAAAGGTCAACAATTATACCAGTGCCCAAGAAGAGTAGTGTGAGCTACTATAATGACTACCATCCAGTAGCACTCACATCTCTCTTTGAGAGGTTAGTCATGGCCAGAATGAACTCCTGCCTCAGCAAGGAACCTGGACCCTCTGCAATTTGCCTGTTGTCACAATAGGTCTACAGCAGAGGCAATCTCAATGGCTCTTCACACAGCCTTAGATCACCTGGACAATACAAACACCTATGTCAAGATGCTGTTCATTGACTATAGCTCAAAGTTTAACACCATCATTCCCACAGTCCTGATTGATAAGCTACAGAACCTGGGCCTCTGTACTTGGATCCTTGACTTCCTAATTGGAAGACCAATACGGATTGGTAATAATAGCTCCTCCTCGCTGACAATCCACACTGGTGCACTTCAGGAATGTGTGCTTAGCCCACTGCTCTACTCTCTCTAAACCCATAAGTTGTGGCTAGGTATAGCTCAAAAGCCATCTATAAATTTGCTGATGATACAACCATTGTTGGCAGAATCTTAGGTGGAGATGAGAGGGCGTACAGAAGCAAAGTAGATCAGCTAGTTGAGTGGTGTGACAGCAACAACCTTGCACTCAATGTCAGTAAGATGAAAGACCTGATTATGGACTTCAGAAAGGGTAGGACAAGGAATCACGAGTCATAGAGGGATCAGAAGTGGAGAGAGAGAGCAATTTCAAGTTCCTGGGTGTCAAGATCTCTGAGGAGCTAATATATTGATACAGATATGAAGAGGGCAAGACAGCGGCTATACTTTGAGTTTGAAGAGATTTAGTTTGTCACCTAAGACACTTGAAAACATCTACACATGTACCGTGGAGAGCATTCTGACAGGCTGCATCACTGTCCGGTAGGGGGGGAGCTCACAGGATCAAAAGAAGCTATAGAAAGTTGTAAAAGTAATCAGGTTCATCTTGGGTACTAGCCTCTGTAGTATCCAAGACATCTTCAAGGATCTGTGCCTCAGAAAGGTGGCGTCCAATATTAAGGACCTCCATGCTCCCAGGAAATGCCCTCATCATATTGTTACTGTTAGGAAGGAGGTACAGAAGCCTAAAGGCACACACTCAGCGATTCAGAAACAGCTTCTTTCTCACTGACATCCGATTCCTAAATGGACGTTGAATCCATGAACACCACCTCACCTTTATTATTTCTGTTTTTGCACTATTTGTAATTTAATGATTTATATATACTTAATGTAATTGACTTACTTTTTTTTCTCTACATTGTCATAAATTGCAATGTACTGCTACTGCTAACTTAACAAATTTCATGATATACTGTATGGTGGTGATATTAAACTTGATTCTAAATCTGATTGCCTCTGTGTTGTATAAGTTCCCAAGTATTGAAAGTGGATTCACGTGAACCCTCATCTTTGCCACCTCCTTTCATCAAAGTTCAAAAGTTCAAAGTACATTTATAATCAAAGTATGTATGCTATATACAACCTTGAGATTTGTCTTCTTACTGACAGCCACAAAGCAGGAAACCCAATAGAACCCATAAAAAATGACTGACAAATGCCCAATGTGCAGTGAAAGAGAAAAAAACAAATCAAGCAAACAATAAAAGTAAGCAAATAACATTCAGAACAAAAGTGAGTCCTCAGACAGGAAGCCCGGAGCAGGCCACAGGCTCAGCCCCACTTCAGCAGATAACGAAGTAAACACTGTGGTGCGCACAGACACAAAGCCCACAAACAGGTTTGAATAAATGTCAGGGTAAAGTCTGACACTTTTTTTATCTTCCTCTAATCCTCAGCCCACTTGTTTCATTTGCTTTGCTATTGTGTGGTTTAAGTCTATAGTTTACTATAGATATACTGTGGAGAGCATTCTAACTGATTGTATCATTGTTTGGCATGGAGGGGCTATTGCACAGGATCAGTAAAAGCTGCAGAGGGTTTGCAAACTCAGCCAGCTCCATCAAGACCATTACCCTCCCCTGCGTCTCAGACACCTTTAAAAGGTGATACATGAAAAATGCAACCTGCATCATTAAGGGCCCCCAACACTGAGGACCTGCTCTCTTCTTATTATTACCATCAAAGAAGAGGTACATTAAACACTTTAGCAACAGCTTCTTCCTGTTGACAAACAGATTGCTGAACAGACGATGAATCCATGAATACTACCTCACTATCTCACTATTTTTGCTCTAGTAATTTACAGATTTTATGTACTGCACTGATTATTTAATTATTTGTACAGGATAGGTCTTTCCGGCCATTTGAGCCATGTGATCTGCTGTAGCCCTATTACAGGACTTTGGACTGTTGAAAGAAACTGGAGCGCCAGAAAGAATCCCCCAATTCCTTACAGGCAGTGGCCGGAATTGAACCCCAGAGCATTGTGCTAGCCACTACACCACCATGCCACCCTAATTCAGATTCTGTCTTTCATTGTGAAGGGAGAATATTGCTAGATGAATAACGTGAGGCACAGCCCCATGAAGTAAGGCTCAAGCTCTCCTTGTTTATGTTTTGTCTGGCATCTGTATACTTTGGGAGTTTAAATCAGCAGGGTAAAATAGGTGAGAATAAGCTGTGAGGAGCACAAAGCCTGGCTCAAAGCAGTTGAGCTAAATGCCTGTGTTCCTGTGCTGTGATTTTCACACAACCCTAATCAACCCGATGGCTTTAATGCTGTTCTGCATGGTTCAATCCCAGTGTGTGCTATTCCCACCTCCTCCCAATCCAATCAAAATAGTGAATCCACGATGAGATTATGTCACTGGTGTATTCCCCACTGATTGTTGCTCACCACAACAATAACTTCCAGTTGATCAATAACGAACTGGCATGTGCAGCTGGGTCATTAGCCAGACCGTAATTATTTATACCGCGCATTTGGTGATTGTCTCTGATCACACGCAAGCTCTCTGGTTCCCACTTCCACCTCTTTATCATGTCCTGCCTTAATTATTCATTAGTCATTTTAACGAGGAAACAGTGCAGGAAGAATATCTATTTCATTTAAAACAGAAACACATTTCCACCAGGTAATTACTCCACTCTTTGCCATCCCCAGTGACAGGACTGCATAAGGCAGAACAAATTAAATCCTGTTCCTCTGCAATAGATTAACCCAATATCACAATGTGTGAACATATCAGGATATTAAATATGAGTGCTGGCATCGGGAAGGATTAATTGATATGTTTCCCTTAATTTTGAATTTAGCTTGAGTTGATGTTTGGCCAGATTACATTGCCAAACAAATACCACAGAGTTTAGATGCTGCGGAATTGAGGGGCTTGTTGAAATCATAGCTTACCAAAAGCCAGCATCTGAGCTGGGTATTTCTCGCTTGCCTGCTTGTACTTTCAAGTCAGGTAAGCTGCAGTTGTACACCTGCAATTTTGATTCAGGACTTTCGGCTCGGGATGAAGGAAAGAGGTCTGTTACACTTTGGCTCCAGTGTCAAGTAATTTTGCGCACTGAGGCTTTCATCCCAACTCACCGAATTCAGCAGCAGTAGTGCTGTAAGTTGTCTAAATGAGCCGGGCCAGTAGGAGGGGAAAGAATGATCAGCCATGATTGAATGGCAGAGAAGACTCGACGGGCCAAATGGTCTAATTCTGCTCCTATGTCTCATGGTCTAGTGGAACATTAAACAGATTCACCACTTTGTTCGTCAATATTTTACCATGGGGTGACACGTTTACGTAGTGGCTTCGGTATAAGTGATCACTGATCAGGGTTTGATTCCCACCTCTGTCTGAAAGGACTTTGTACCTTCTCCCTGTGAACATGTGAGTTTCCTCCAGGTCCTCCAGCTCATCCCAAAGATGTACAGTTAGAGTTAGTGAGTTGTGGACATGCTCTGCTGACACAGGGAGCGTGGCAACGCTCGTGGGCTGCCTCGCACAATCCTCGCTGATTTGATTTGACACAAGCGACACACTTCAGTGTATGTTTCAATGTACATGTGACAAACAAAGTTCATCTTTACATCTGTAAACAAAATGCTGAATTTTGGAACTGCCATGACAAAAGTTTAAAGTTCAAAGTAAATCCGTTACAAGAGTATGTACTGTATATGTCACCATATACTACCTCAGAGATTCTGTTTTTTGCAGGCATTCACAGTCGAAAAAAGGAATATAATAGAATCACTGAAAAACTACATAAAAATAAAAAGTGATAAACAACCAATGGGCTTTAACCTAATCCCATTTCCTAGCTCCTGCTGCAAAGCTTTAAAAGCAGGGTCCTTCAAGAGTTCATCCTTGTGATTTCTAAGCGCAGAAAGACCATAAGACATAGGAAGAGAATTACACCTTTTGGCCCATTGAGTCTGCTCTGCCATTTGAACATGGCTGATTTACTCTCCATCTCAACCCCATTTTACTGCCTTCTCCATATTACCTTTGGCACTTCTACTCATCAAGAATATACCTACTGCCATTTTAAATTTACCCAATGACTAGATGCCCACATTCATCTGTGGCAAAGAATTCCACAGATTCAACACTCTCTGGCTAAATAAATTCCTCCTCATCTCTGTTTTAAAGAGACATCCTTCTATTCTGATGTTTTACCATCTGGTCCTAGACTCTCCCACTTTTGGAAAGATCCTGCCTTTGCTCACTCAAGCTAAGCTTTACAATATTTGATAAAATTCCATGTGATCCCCTTTCATTCTAAACACCAGCAAGTACAAGCCCAGAACCATCAAACCCTTTTCATATCTTCATTGCTGGTTTCATTCTCATGAGCTTCCTCTGGACCCTTCAATGCCAGCACATCCTTTCTTAGATATGGGGCACAAAACTGCTCACTATAGTCCAAACATCGTCTGACCATTGTCTTAAAAAGCCTCAGCATTGCTTTTATATTCGAGTCCTAGAAAGAGTTCCTGTCTTCACCACCTTTTTGGGTTAGTGATTTTCAGGCACCAATAATTAAATAAATGAAATCATGTTTAATTTCCCCTTGATTCCTTTGAATTAGCCTATATCTACTATCTTCTCTGCTGTGAGATATAGGTTTGTTTTTTATCTGATCTAGCCTTCCCATAATTTAAAGCAAACCTTAGCTAATTTTTTTTTTATCAATTTCCTTTGTTCCAAAGCAAATAAGTGCAGCCTAAACAGACCCTTGTCATAGCAATAATTCTTTAGCCCTGAGAACTTATTCAGCGCCCTCTCTGGGGTTGTCACATACTTAAAAATCTTCTTCCTTGAAATGCTCTATCCTGTGGTGATAAATCCATCATTGTAGAACATGTTTCCTGCTGCAGAGCATAGATAAAAGAGCTTTATTTAGATATTGAAGAAAAATGCAGGAACGTGACTGCCCCAAGGTTTCCCAGGAATTGTCTTGTAGATTAGCCGCAGCTCTGAAATATCCAATATAAAAGTCCATGTTTTAAGAACTGATTAGTAAAATGGGACCGTGCGTGTAGATGGGAATCTGCAGAATAAAAATGAGCAGTTGTGGGATGCTCCTAATGGAAAGGACTGAGGATATTGGAACCCATTTGGAGTTTAAGTGGATAATGTGTGGTCTTATGGAATCATACGAGATACTAAGAAACATTAAAAAATAGACATTGAAGAAATTCCGCTGGTGCGAGAATCTCTAAGGAGGGGAAGTAGCTTCAACATAAGAACAAAAGAAATGGAAAACAACACTCACAAATGCTGGAGGAGCTCAGCAAATCAGGCAGCATCTGCGGAGAAGAGTAAGCTGTCAATGTTTTGGGCCGAGACCCTTCTTCCAAAATAGGAGTAGGAGTAAGCAATCTGGCCAGACAAATCTGCACCTTCATTCAATAAGATCATTATTTCAGTGGACTCAGCTCCACCTACCTGCTGTTTCCCCATAATTTTCCAGTGCTCGGCTATGTAAAAATCTACCTAACTGTGTCTTAGCATTTCTCCTCATGCCCATCCTACCTCTTTTTCCCTTTTCCTCTTGATGCTATGTCCCATTGTTCCAGTGTCACCTAGAAACAACTTTCCTCCCTCTGTCTTATCCATCAATTTCTTAGGTGCCCCCTAACAGCATTCTGAAATCATTCATTTTTTAAGTAATTGTCTGATCTATGTTTCCATCCAAAGTGGATGAACTCCTATTTACCAGAGTTGTGTACCATCTGCCAGACCATTGCCCAGTCACTTTACCTATGTATATCTCCCTGCAGACTCACTTCATCTGCTGTACAGTTTACTTTTCCATTCAATTTAGTGCCATCAGAAGACTTATGTATGCTCTACTTGGTCCCCTCTTCCAAATTGTTAATATATATCATGAACAGTCTAGAACCAACCCCTGTGACACTCCATTCACCACTGATTGGCTATCAGAGAAACATCCATTTATCCCAACTCTCTGCCTTCTATTGGCCAACCAATCCTCTATTCATGCTACTACCCCCCAACTCCAGGCATTCTTATGTTAAGGATATGTTTTTTTATGTGATAGCTGACAAAATGCCTTTGGAAATCCAAGTATAAAACATCCACTGCACTCACTATATCCTCAAAGAACTCCAGTAGTTTATCAAACAGGAACTGCCATAGGTTCATGTTGTGTCTGCCCAATGGAATCGCTTCTATCCAGATGTTTTGCTATTTCCTCCTAAGTCATAGCTTTAAGCATTTTTCCTGACTACAGATGTTAAGCTCAATAACCTACAGTTGCCTGCCTTTTGCCTATATCATTTTTTAAACAGTGGTGTGACATACGTTGTCTTCCAATCTGCTGGGACCTGCCCAGAGTTCAGAGAAGTTTTGGCAAATTATCAGAAACGCATCTGCTATAATTTCCCTTTAACAAAAGAAATTCTGTAGATGCTGTAAATCTTGAGCAACATGCAACACTGGAGGAGCCCAGCAAGTCAGGCAGCATCTATGGAGAGGAATAAACAGTAAACGTTTTAGGCTGAGTCCCTTCATCAAGACTGACTTGCTGAGTTCCTCCAGCATTTTGTGTATGCTGCTACAACTTCTGCCATTTCTTTCAGTAGCCTGGGATGCATTCCATGAAGACCAGGGGACCACCTTTAGGGATCACCACTACCTCTTTTACAGCAATTGTCCTCACCTCCCATCGCATCCATGACATGTTAGACATGTCCTCTGCCTTGAAGATTGACACAAAACTTTACTGAAGTCCTTATACAGTAGATTGTCTACTGCCCTGCCTTCATAAGTCTTTTTAATTACCACCTCAAAAGAAAATCTCAACACAAATTAGTGAGGCTTTTTTATCTTGCTAATCTTCTGTCTGTTGAAATCCTAAACAATGTTACTCCATATTTAAATAAAGTGTTTAACAGTCTGTTCAGTCGACAGCTACTCTTTCTCATTCTTCTTTTCTGATCTAGATAGTAAAATTTGACTCAGTAATACTTGAAGAGCTTGGACAGAAATGCATTGTTCAGTCAGCTTGAGAGATTAAAGAGGAGACCCTTACCCGAATGCACATTTAATGTGAACACATCTGACTGCACACTAAGTTTTTTTTATAAAGTTGTGGTTTAACATTGAACTGAATCAAGCTTCATTTATCAATTACTATATTGCAATTACATTATGAAACAGCAAGTATTGGCTAACTTGGTATGATTTCTTGGCAGTTTTGCAATGAGGCAAGGATAAAAGATTTTAATGACTTTACCGTTATTTAGTTGTTTCTGCTAATGAACAAGAGCTTGCTATTTTTGTGGAAAATTCTTAGGATGGCATCAAGTACTTGAACTGGGACAGCTGGTATTTATGAACAAAAGGACAAGGCTGTATTGTTCAGTACGCACACAAAATGCTGGAGGAACATCAAGTCAAGCAGCATCTATGGAGAGGAATTTTTAATGTATAAGATGAACTGACCCCTGTGACACTCGGTGCGCAACTGCTTGCAAACCAGAGAAACACTTATTTATCCTAACTGTCTGATTTCTATTGGTTAATCAGTGCTCTACCATGCTAATACATTACCTCCAAGTACATTCATCCTTATCTAAAGGATATGTCTTTTATGTGGCACTTTATCGAAGCCATCTGAAAATCCTAGCATACATCTTTTTCCTATTCCGATCTATCCACTGTGCCCATTACGTTTTCAAAGAACTCCCGTGAGTTTACCAACAAGACCTTCTCTTCATCAGTTCATCCTGTGTCTGCCTGATGGAATCATTTCTACCCAGATGTCTCAGTAATTCATCCTCAATGATAGCTTCAAGCAATTTCCCGAATAAAAACATGAATGTAACTGCCTATAGTTATCCAGCTTTAGCCTGCGTTCAGTCATTTGTTATGTGCCGTATTGTACGGCATGAATGATCATGGTCTCTCCACGATTGTTCTTGACAAATTTTCTACAGAATGGTTTGCATTGCCTTCTTCTGGACAGTGTCTTTACAAGCCATTATCAATTCTTTTCAGAGATTACCTGCCTGACATCAGTTGTCGTATATCCCGGGCCTGTTATATGCACCAGCTGCTCTCATGGTTTCATGCGATCCTGATTGGGTGGGGGTAGGTGGGGCTAAGCAGGTGCAACACCTTGTCCAAGGGTGACTGTGATAACTTCTGCTTTACAAAGAGACCATGGCCAAAAGAGCATCTTTATCTGGGACGGCAAATGATATTTACAATACAGAGGCTTCCAGGTACCTCGTGCGGCCTGGGTGGAGGAACTATATACGATGCATACTGGGAGTAAAAAGAGTGGAAGTAAAGACCCCGCCAACCCCGGATCCTGACTCTTGCTACCAACAGCTTCCCGACTAGTATTAACTTACTTTTAATAATACTCACATTACAACAGTGACCTGCGGGCTGTTGGAGGGAAGGAGTGACTTACACTTCCTTTGCTAAAGATAAACCTCCACGCCACCATTCAGAGCCTATAGCCTTTTTTAAACTGTTGTATAACATTCATTGTCTTCCAATCCACCAGGATCTACCAGAGTCCAGAGAGTTCTGGTAAATTTTGACAAATGCATCTGCTATAACTCTGCCATTTCTTTCAGTAAACTGGGATGTATCCTATCAGTAACAGGGGCCCTGTTTACCTTTGGGCCCACTGGTTTGCTCATCACTACTTCTTTGTTTGTTATTCCTCTCCATGCCATGTGTCACATCAGGTGGAAACCTTGACAACTCTTTAGCATATTTTGTCTCTTTTTTACAAGGCTGAGTTGCCAGCCTGACACTCAACTCAGCACAGAGAGAGCCGGATTTGAACCCAAAACCACTCATTACGAAGTCCATTGCTGATGCCACTGCACCACGGGCCAGCCATCATGGCCCCTTTAGTGATGGCGATTATATCCCACCCTATCCATAACATCTCACTTTGTCATGTTAGATGTGTTCTGCACTTGGAGATTGAAGAGAAAGGTCATTCAAGGCCATGGCCATTTCCACTTTGCATAATATTAATTCCTTCTCATCTTCCAAAGGATCTACATTCATTTTACCCATCCTTTCCTGCTTTATATAATAATAAAAACGTTTACTATGTTTTTATATTGTGTGGGAGTTCACTTTCATAATCTATGTACCCTTTTCTTTAGTGCTTGCTTAGTGCTTCTTTGTTACTTTTGAAAGTTTTCCCAATTTTCCAGTTTCCCATCTCTCCTGGTGACTTTGAATTCATGAGCTTTTAGTTTGAAGCCTTTTTTAAATTTCCTTAGTTATCCAAGGCTGGCTTTCCTCACCTTTACTGTCCAAGTTTTTAATGGGAATCATCCAAGAGGACGTCAACCCTGTTGTAGGGCTGGGAGGCTTACGTGCCTCAATAACTTGGAGGGCTGTGCTGGGTGGAGTCAGAGCCTTATGCATTGATTCTTCGTAGGGTCACCCATGCCAAACAGGTCGAAGGGTAGAGGCCAGACAAAAAGTGGCCCACCAGTCCTCCAGGTTCAGGGGTTCAGCTTAGGGCTAACATCACTGACTGGTAAAACAAAATTGTTATGGAAACAGCAATGAAGAATCCTTCTACATCTGAGTGCGACGGTGTTCCTGAGTCTCCACCCAGGGCTTGCATGACTGACAGTGGTGAAAACCACGAGGAAGCTACTGACGTGATAAAGGAAGCCCTGAACACCACCAGAGCTGGAGAACCTTCCTTGCTGCCCTAAGTGCCAACGGCAGTAATTTTTAATGGGAATATACTCTTGTTGAGCTCCATGCAAAACCTTTTTACAAGCCTTCCTCTGTTCCTCAACTGTCCCACCACAGGGCTAACAAGCAGTAATTTAAAACTGAGTAGTGTAGGAACTTCTTCTTGTAGAGGGCGGTGAGTCTCATGAATTCTTTATGCCCAGAGGTTTGTCGAAGCTAGATCACTGGGGTCTTCAAAGAGGCAGTAGATGTATTTTTAAATCAATGTATATTTGAACCTCTTGTGGACCTGATGCCAGTTTGGAGCAGAGGCCTGGGATACACCAAATTTATTCTCACAGAATATGATCCCATTGAATGGCAGAATGGAATTGAGGGGCTTAATATCCTACTCTTGCTCCTCCTTTCTTGACTTCTTGAAAAAGTGAAAAAAAATATTAAATTAAGGAAAGAAAAGTGAAATCAGAACAAAGAAACTGCAATAACCAAAATAATTTTTTAACAAAAAAGGCCAATTGTAATGTCAATAGACCACCTAGGTGACAGGAAAACGAGCAGTGAATTTTTGGGATTTCGGTGCTAGGAATGAACGGAGATCAGAGATGACTTCAATCACCAAAGCTCTGACAAAAATATCTACAAAAGACATTTCCAGATCTCAGTGGTTTTGGCTCCTAAATTACAAATATAGTGCTCTTGATGCTTGAAGTCCATCAGTGAAATTAATTGCAGAAACAAAGCTGCGTTCTGTGGATGAAATAAAAATTCTGATCTTCATTTAAATGTGGTGTGTGTTCTGTGAAGTGAGGCAGCAGACAAGGCTGTAACCTAACTCGTGACAGTGTGGACAGTGAGTGTCAGAATTATGACTCTAGGGAAAGTAACCATCTGCGCCCTGTCCAATGACTATAATTCAAACACTGAGTTTCTACGGGCAAGAAAATAAGCCTTAGCATCAGCAAAACTGGGAAATAAATGGATGGCTGAGGGCTGTCATATCACACTTCCATAGTTCAGATTCAATTTCATATTTATGTGTATCTCATACGTACATCAAAACGTAAAGTGAAATGTCCCATTTGCATTAGCAGAATGAACAGCCTAGGATATGCTGGGGACAGCCCACAAGAGTCGTCACGCTTTTTGGCACCAACATAACATGCCCATAATGCTTAGCAGAAAAGCTCAAGCAGTAACTCCAACAGCAGTAAACCAAACCCTTTTCCCACTGTCCCACTCACAAACACAGATGGGCCTCCATCCCCAGGACTATGCTTCCGGGCCTCCGACCTAGAGCCCACTGGCTCTGGACTCTCAGCCTCAAAAATATTGGGCCTCTGGCCTCCCCCATGCTGACCCATGGATTTCAACCTTCGGACTCACTGACTTCAGTCTTCGACCTTCGGACTCCCTGACATCTTGGTATCAACCCCAGGACTCACCAGTCATTTAAATGAGATGGCGGTTTTTGAAAACTGTCACCAGGAGCAAGTAGACTCTAAATGGCAGGAGGCAGGTCTTCAGCTTGCAGGTCTTGCCATCTTCTCATTACTAACATTAGGGAGGGGTTATGGGAATCTGAAAACATACACTTAGTGTTTAAGAAACAGCTTCTTCCCCTCTGACACCAGATTCCTGAACAGACCATGAACCCATAATACTACCTCACTATTTTGCTCTCTTTATTACTTTTATATATTTCTCATTTTAACTTATTGTAATATTCGTTATGCATTGCAGCCACAACACAACAAATTTCACAACACACTTCAGTGATAATAAAGCTGATTCTGATTCTGATCCTTACAAGGAGATATTTGGAGAAATGTTCCAGTGTAGCTGCAAAAAGCATTTTAACTTAACAATAATTTGATTAGAAAGTCATCTTATATCGAGCTATTGGATAAATAGACCAATTAAAACTCACTCAGACAATCTGACCACTCAATGTAAAGGAATTTGAATGGACTTAAATTTTGTCAGTGACATTTTGAAAAAAAGAATTTCAAGGAGCTTTAACAAATTGCAGCTGCTAGCAAATGATAAAATTAATTTTTTTCATAAAATTCCTGTGCACTTCAAGCAGTACGTTCTAAGGATTAATAATATGTTTTGAGAATGAAATCAATTCAGGCAGTCGAAGACAATGCTTATAGTGGAGCTGCTTCTTGTAAGCTTTACATCTTTGTTCTGTTGATATTTACTGAGCCACCTGCTTTAGCAGTTTGGAAGTTTAAACCTTTTATATCGGCTGCGAAAGTATGAAATTATATACAGTTAATCTGGAAAGGTCTTCCGACTACAGACACTATTTACTCACTTTTATCATTGACTTAGTAAGGTCATTGTGAAGCACTCAGACACTTGGTGATGACAGAGCTAAGCTGGTGTCATAGCAGACGTAAGTGTCCGTTGTAGGTAGCCTGCCTACAGTATGGATCAAGTCGGCAGCTCTGAAGGCGGATAGCAATTTTCTCCAATACTAGTGACATGTTTTATTTTGACTCTTCTGTGACGAGACTGCTCAGATGCCTCTGTCTCATTGCAGCTCTGGCATTAGATCCCACGTGTCCTAAAACCAGAAATTTTCCTCCTTTGCAGATTTGAAATGGTGTTTGACATCATCTGTTATTAAACCAGGGACGAACTGTCTCTTCTGCGTCTTGACTTGACAACCAGTCACGCTCACATTATTGCTTCTTCCAGAAGTACAGGCACAACTATCAACTGCCAACTTCAAGCAAAAGAACTCAAGGCCATTGCTGTAACGTCTTGAGTGCCCGGTGCCAAGTCGCCCTCTGCGCATCTTGGCCACTTCTGAAGAGATCACAGCCATCACAGTCAACCACTGTGCTACCTGATAGAAAGCAAGTACAGAGAACATAAAACATAGAACAGAAAAGCTCAGGAACAGGCCCTTCAGCCCACGATGTTCTGCTGAACCAATGAAAAAGTAAATCAAAAACCCCCAAAAACTAACGGACAGACAGACTGGCAGACAGAAGGACATACTTTATTGATCCCGAGGGGAAATTGGGTTTCATTTAACCCTCCCCTGCCTACACCTTGTCCATAACCCGTCATCTTCCTCTCAATCATGTGCCTGTCTAAATGTCTCTTAAAAGCCTCTGATGTATTTGCTTCTACAACCATAATAGAATCAGAATCAGAATCAGGTTTAATATCACTAACATATGCCATGAAATTTGTTAACTGTGTGGCAGCAGTACAATGCAATGCATAAAGTCATAGAGTCAGAGAGAAGTACAGAACATAAAAAGGCCCTTTGGCCTAACTAGTCCATGCTGAAAACCATTTAAGCTGCTTACTCCCATTGACCTGCACGGGGACCAGAGTGCTCCATACCCCTAACATCCATGCACCTATCCAAATTTCTCTTAAACATTGAAATTGACAGCATGATTGCAGAGAGATTTGCATCAGCTGCAAAAGTGGGCACTTGTGCTGGCAGCTCATTTCACACTCTCGTGGCCCTCTGAGTGAAGAAGTTTCCCCTCATGTTCACCTCAAACTTTTCACTTTTCATGCTTAACCCATGATCTCTGGTTGCAGTCTCACGTAAACTCAGTAGAAAAAGCCTGCTTGCATTTTCTCTATCAAAATTCCTCACAATTTTGTAAACCTCTCACTCTTCTACATTCTAAAGAACACAGTCCTAACCTATTCAATCTTTCCTTATAAATCAGATCCCTCAGACCCAGAAACATCCTTGTAAACATTCTCTGCATTCTTCCAACTTTGTTTACATCTTTTGTAGGTGACCAAATCTGTACACAATACTCCAAATTAGGCCTCACCAACATCTTATACAAATTTAACATAACATCTCTTCTCCTGTACTCCTGTACTGACTTATGAAGGCCAATGTGTCAATGTTTTTTACCCTATCTACCTGTGACATCACTTTCTATGAATTATGGACTGATATTCCAAGGTCCCTTTGTTCTACCACATTCTCAGTGCCCCTTTATTCACTGTGTAAGACCTACCTTGGATGGTCCTACCAAAGTGCAAAACCTTGCAATTGTCTGCTTTGAATTCCTTCCGCCATTTTTCAGCACATTCTTACAGCCAATCCCATTGCAAGGTCTGATAGCCTTCCTCACTGTCCACTATACCCTCAATTTTGGTGTCATCCCTGAATTTGCTGATCCATTTAACCGCATTATCATCCAGATCATTGGTATAGAAGACAAGCAACAATGGACCCAACACAGATCCCTAATCACCACCAATCGCAGGCCTCCAGTCAGAGAGGCAACCATCTACCACCATTCTCTGACTTCTCCCACAAAGCCAATGTCTAATCCATACAGCACAGGAAAAGACTCTTCAGCCCACAATGTTGTACTGAACCAGCTAAAATGTAAATCAAAACCACCTCAAAAAAACTAATCCCCCCACCTACACACTGTCCCTATCCCTACATCTTCCTCAGATTCATGTGCCTATCTAAACCTCTCTTAAAAGCTTCTAAAGTATTTTCCTCTACCGCCATACCAGGAAGCACATTCCAGGCATTCACAACTCTCTGAGTAAAAAAAATTACCTCTCATATCCCCCTTTGAACCTACCCCCTCACCTTCAATGCTTTCCCTCTGGTTTAAACATTTCTATCCTGGGGGAACAAAACAATTGTTCAACATGTTTGATATTTCTGACACAGGTCTAAAATGTATTATGTGAAATTCTGTCACTGGCTTTTGATTATGTACCATAGGAAAACTGTTGGATATTCAGCAATTTGCCTGTAACTCATACAAGACAGGAACATAGAAGCTGAGGATGCAGCAAGGTTTCATCTAGACTAGGAAGCCTGGGCAGGAAAATAAAGGTTTCCCTGTTTCAATTAAGGAGGCAGTCGTTCCCTGAGATGGCCAGTGGTGACAACTATGGGATTCTCTCCACTGGAGCAATCCTTTCTGATGGTTCAAGTAAGGTACGTTTTTTGTTCTCAGTGTTTTCATTCTTTCCTCAGGGCATGTGCTGACATCGCCGTATCCATAGAGACCTCCCATTCTTGTTCCGTCCATGGCAGCCCAAACCTGTGCCTGTTGCCACTCCCAGTAACAGATCACTCAGTTCAGTCCCTTGACTTCAAGCAGAAAATTCCTCTCAGTGTGACTCTTCTAAACGATCACGGCATTGGCCGGATATTGGATTGGTAAGATGGAGTACTTCTTGTGTAATACCTTGTCACTAACTGGTTTAACAGGCCTAGGTCATGTCGCTATTGTACGATTGCCTTTGTATATTGTACATTTAAGCATGTATGCCCTCCCACTGCCCTGGGAGAAGTTAGTGTGCGGGTCTTGGTGAAGGACCTCGGCCCTAAACATCGACTGTTTATTCCCCTCCGTCAACTCAGATTTATTTATCAAAGGTACTCTAAGTCAAAACGCACAAGTAAAATGCATCGTATTCGTTAACATCCAACACACCAAAGGACTTTGTGGGGCAGCCAACATAGCATGCCCACAATATTCAACACAAAAACAACACAACACAAAGTTCAAAGTACATTTATTATCAAAGTATGCTTACATTATACAACCTCGAGATTCGTCTAACCTTACAGGCAGCCACAAAACAAGAAACTCAAAAGAACCCATTAAAAAAAGGGAAACACCCAATGTGCAGAGAGCGTGAGAAAAGCAAATCGTGCAAACAGTAATAGTATTTAAACAGCATTTAGAATGAAAGTGAGTCCTCAGACACAAAGCCTGAAGCAGGCCCACAGCCTTGGCCTTAGTTCAGCACATAGCAGAATAAACGTCGCAGAGCTTGTGGACACGGAGCCTAGAGCGGTTGGCGCAGGCCCACAGAACACAAGCAGTCACAACAACAACAGAACAGAACAAAACCCAAAAAAAGGGCAGACCAAGCCCCTCACACACACAAAGGCCTCCTTCTCCGGGTTGCTGCCTGACTTGCCAAGTTCCTCCAACATTTTGTGCATGTTGGCCTGCACAGTATTGTTTCAGTAGCTTGACAATTTCTCGCTTTGCTCTGTGAGGCACCTTATGCCAGATCTTCCTGCCTCAGCCTCATTTGTGGACAGGGTCCAGCACATTGATAGGTTGCTATGAAAGTCGCCACATTATTAAACTTTAATGCTTCTGGTATTGTGAAGTCGCTGATGACACATTCCACACTGGTCAAATTTCACGTACAAACACGTCAAGCAGGAGTCATCCACTGCAAGAAGACACATGCCAATGAGAATTTAGCAGTAATAGGAGCAGATGGGTGAATTTTATCATGTGTATACTGTTTCCTTGAAGGCTGGATATTGACTACGCACATGAACTAATCCCTAACATATAACCATGGCAAAGCTGAGTACAAAAAGAATTGATCCTGACAGCCCCCATTTGACATAAATCCATCATAAACAGTACCTTAAAATAGACAGAATCAGGTTTAACATCACTATAATATGTTGTGAAATTTGTTAACTTTACAATGGCAGTACAATGAAATACATGGTAAATAATTATAGAGAAAAATAAACTAAATTACAGTAAGTATATATGTATGTCTATTAATTAGTTAAGTTAAAATAAGTAGTGCAAAAACAAAATAAATTTTAAAAATTGTGAGGTATTGTTCACAGGTTCAACATCCATTCAGAAAACTGATGGCAGAGGGGAAGAAAACTGTTCCTGATTTGCTGAGTGTGTTCCTTAGTAATAGCTGCAGCCTTCTTAAGGCACCGCTCCTTGAAAATGTCTTGGATACCATGGAGACAATGAGGTCTATGGCTAGCTTTCACAGGAACCAATTTCCATCAGTGATGTGTGAAGTCAGCTTGAAAACGTCACCAACATTTCTCAAGTTTTGTCTCTTGTTCTAATAAAAGTCCTGTTGAAAAGATGATTACGTGAAACAGAGTACTGGAGAAAGCTTTCCCTGAAAGCCAGAAAAAGGGGAAAAGTACCAGAACGGTTAATGGTGAGGGGACAAGGAGACATCAGCATTGTCACTTCAGTAGCTATGGGTGGGACTGATGGGGAATCAGAATAAACATTACAGGTTTAATATATCATATGTCTTGAAATTTGTGATGTAGCAGCAGAACATTGCAATGCATAATAACAACAACAACTGTAACTTGCAGGAAGAAATATATATATGTATGTGTGTGTGTAAAATTAAATAAATAAGTAGTGCAAAAAAAAGTAGAGAGGTAATGTTCATAGTTTCAATGTCCACTCAGAAATTGGATGGCAGAGGGGACGAAGCTGATCATGGATCGTTGAGTGTGTGTCTTCAGGCTCCTCCTTCCTGATGGTGCCGCCTTGTTGAGACATCGTTCCTTGAAGATAACCTGGATACTGGGGAAGCTAGGCCCCAATATGAGTTCACAGCTCTTTGCAGCTTATTTTCAATCGTGAATGAGAATGAGCCAGATTGACAGCAAATCTAAGCTGCCTAATCATGAAGCTCACACACAAGAGATTCTGCAGATGTTCAAAATCTTCAGCAACTCCTAGAAAATGCTGAAGGAGCTCAGCAAGTCAGGCTTCATCAGTGGAGGGCAATAAACAGTTAACAGTTTGGGAAAAGACTCTATCAGGATGCATTAATCTGTTGTCAATCATCAGCAAAATAATCAAAGATGACCAGAACAGTTCAGTTAAGTAGCATTCCTTACCAATGACCAGTCCGTCCATACCCAATTTACGTTTTGCCAAGATGCGGCTCCAGAGCTCAGCATAATCATAGTCTAAAAAAGTTTTGATATCAAAAACACAGCTTGATCAAGTTTGGCATTAAAGACCTCTGGTTAGATTGGAGCCAAAAAATGCGAAGTACTCCAAAGGCTGGAATCATACCTTGCACAACAGGACAATGGTTGTGGTTGTTGGGGTTGAGACATCTCAGCCTGAAGCATCTCTATAACAGCCTCCTGCCTTTTCCATGCCATAGTGCCTTACCATTAACTGAGGGGTCTAAGTTGGCCTGAAGTATCTCTGTCCTCAGGGCAGTGTCCTGGCCCAACAACTTTAATCAGTGATTTTTCCACCATTCTATGAGTAGACATGGGGGTATCTCAGAATCAGAATCAGGATTATTATTGCTGATATATGTTGTGATGTTTGATGTTTTGTGGCAGAAGCAATACATAAAAACTATAAGTTTTTATAAAATAGATATAAAATAGGTGTGCAAAGAGAGAGAAAAATAGTGAGGGAGTGTTCATGGATTCATGAACCATTTAGAAAACAAACAGCAGTGCGAAGAAGCTGTTTCTAAAATGTTGTGTGTGGACTTCCAGGATCTGATGGTTGCACAGTTCAATTCCATCCATGGGTCCTCAGAACATGAAGCATCCCAAGCTCATATGCAGCAAAGCTTGGACAAGACTTAGATTTGTACTCGCATTTGGCTGACACTCACCATCAATATTCTGGGAGTCTCTGATGACCAGAAGCTAGGTGGAATCTGTCTCAGAAATAACGTGGTTCCAGGAGCAGATCAAAGACCAGGAAAACTGTGGAGAGTGACTCACCTTCTGATATCCCAAATTCCTTCACCTGAAAGAATACGTCTGAAATGTGAGAGAAAATTCTTCACTTCCCTGGATGAATGCATGAAGCTCCGCATTATCCAAAGCAGCACCACAGCGCTGTCTCAGGACTGCTGTCTCATAGCTCTAACGGTCCAACTTCAATCCCGACCTCTGGTGTTGTCTCTGTGGAGTTTTTACATGACAAGTGTGGGCTCCCCCTCAGTGTTCCAGCTTCCTCGCCAATTGCATATTAGGAACAGCATGATAGCATACTGGTTAACACAGCTCTTTACAGTACAGCCGACCCGGGTTCAATTCCTGCTGCTGCCTGTAAGGAGCTTGGATGTTCTCCCCAGGACCGCTTTGGTTTCCTCCACGTGCTCCAGTTTCCTCCCACAGCCTAAAACCATACTGGTTGGTAGATTAATTGCTCATTGTAAAAATTGTCCCTCGATTAAGCTAGGGTTAAATTGGGGCATTGCTGGATGGCCTGGCTCAAAGGGCTGGAAGGGCCTACTCCACACTGTATCTCAATAAATAAATAAAAATTAAAAATCTGAAAGACATGCTCGTAGGTCAACTGGCTACTGTAAATTTCTTAGTGCAGAGGGGTAGTATAATAATCAGGGGTACCATTAATAGACGGTTACTGTGGTGAACTATGTGCCTGTCGGGACACGCCCCTGCTGACTGCTCCTGTGGCTCCTCCCACAGGCCCCTGTATAAAGGAGACCTGCGGCCTGAAGCTCGGCCTCAGTCTCCAAGACCTTGTATGATAGACACTCACTCCTGGTTCCTTCTTCCAGTCAATAAAAGCCGATATCTCGCCTACGTCTCAGTGTGAGTTATTGATGGTGCATCAGTTACAAAAGATACCAGATGCTAGAATCTAGAGCAAAAAATTCAAACTACTGAATGAACTCAGCAGGTGAAGCTGTGTTCGTGGAAGATAAAAGGTAGTCGACAATCCCACTGACTCCGCAGATTGCACTTGATCTGCTGAGGTCTTCCGTATGTTTACTTTGTGTTGAAAAGGCATGTAGGAAAGGATAGATTGCAGGAAAATAGGGTGCTGGATTGTGCTAAGAGCTGGCAGAAACCCAATGGACAAAATGGCCTTCTTCTACATCATAAAGGAAGTATAAAAAGTGTACCCACTTGACCGCCAATCCACCTCATTGTTCCTATCAGCAACACACAGCATTTGCATTGTATCCCATCTTCAAAGTGCCCTGTAATTGCTCATTACAAGGCCTCCCAAAACTACAAATTCCAAAATGATGGAGGACAAGAGCAGCAAGTGTGCAGAAGAGCCAACCTTCTATCTCACACACCATGTTGACCTGTAAATTCAGTATGTTACTGATCATTCATTCCCACTGGATCTAAATATTCCTCATCCAACAGCATTAAGGGATAATTTTCACCAGAAGAATTGCAGAAGTTCAAGTAGATGGCTCACCACTGTCTTCTCCAGGCACTTCAGGATCAACAATTAAGTGCAAGCGTTTTTCCCATTTCGCAATTCCGCATGGTGGGATGGATTTGAAGATCCACATATGAGGTGAATGAGTAAGTGAAGACTGAAGTGGAAAGTATGACATCTAGGTTAGAATCAGAATGGAGGTAATGAAGTTGAGTCACAAACTCTTACCAAACGGATAGATGAGTTTCCTCTTTCTCACTGCATTGGTCTTCAGTGAAATTAATCTAGATTCTCCCAGAACACTATTGAGTGAGATATATTTTCTGTCAACTCCCCTCAGCTGCTTTGGAATCCCTGACACCTAGCCCTATGAAGAATATTGTGCAAAATGATTTAAAATGCATAGCCTCCTGCAGGCTTGTAGGCTCACTAAATTATCCCTCAGGGATTCACTTATTCACTGTTACTCATAGTGAACACATCCAATCAATCCTCTTCATGGCCCTCGCCGTCATGTCATTTCCTTTTCTATGTTTCCTTTCTGTCTTTGAGTGCTATTTTGATTTTCCCATTGCATTTTTATCTTCTGTTTTCTTCATCCTATCATTTAATCAAACAAAATATTTCATTCTACTTAAGCCTTTCTCTAACCTTCATGGCCCTGATTCATATATGTTCCTTTACCTCCAGATTTTTCTAACATTCATTGTAGTTACTGTTTTTGCCTTCTGTCAGCACATTGCGCCAAATATTCCTTAATACTGGATAACCTCCCAGCTTAGTTTCCAAGTGAATGGTGATGGTTGTCCATCGTGTCTAATGATGTCAGGAAGCTTTTGTGGGGGAGTTCTTTAAGTGGAAAAGCTGTTGCACCAGGCAGTTCCACTCTCTTGGCCTCAGAAGTCTGGGTCCAGTGGTATGAGCCAGTGTCATAAATTGAGGTCTTCCTTGATTACAGTGGATGGCCATGACCTGTCGGTGCCTTGTCACGCCCTTCGCCCTCCATGGAGCGTTGCAGTACCACCTTCCTAGCTGTTGGATCTCACTGTAGATCTCATCCACCCCCAGTCCCCCAGAGCCGACTTTGCATGCTAGGACAGACATGACTTTATCTCATCGGGGTCTGAGGTCCATCGGTAACCCTCCCCTGGTTTACCCTGCCTGTCAAAGTCAAAGTATCGGGGCTTGGCCGTTGTCACATGATAACCGTTACTTGGAGCCACAGGTGAGAGCTGAGTGTCTGGTGGGGACCAAAGGTGAGTGAGCAAGACTTTAACTATCTACTCTATCTACGCCTTTAGTTACTACACATTTTGCCCCTGGTGTCTAGGGAGCAATGAAGCTTCTCTGTTCCTGTCATGTTCAGTACTTTCTTTATTGTGCCAGTCGCTTTCTCTTGGTTTTCAGTACCATCCGTTGTGCAAATCCCAGGTGGAGACTCAGAAACACTGTTGCAATATTGTGCTGTCCCATAACAATTTTGTTTTACCAGTCAAGGTTGTTAGCCATGAGCTGAACCCCCAAACCTGGAGGTCTGGTGGTCCACTCATAGTCTGTCATCTATCCTTTGACCTGTTTGGCATGGGTGATCCTACAAGCACAAGACCCTGACTCAAGCCAGCATGGTTCTCTGGATCATTGAGGCACATAAGCCTCCAAACCCTATGGCAAGTTTGTGGTCTTCTTGGAGGTATCTATGTTTCTATTCAATAGCTCCCCATAATGTGTCCCAATCCAGGCAAAATTCTTGTGAATTTCGTCTGCACTTTCCCAATGCATCACATCTTTCTGTGGATTATAATGTTCCAAATTTCTCCTCTTCCTGCCTCCAAACCTCTCTTGATATTCCAGATATTAACTTCAGTGAACTTGATTGCTACAACTGATTGTACATTTCAATGCCTATAAAGAAAGGAAGTTTGCATGAAGAAAATTACAAATGAAAGTAGATGTTCCAGTGTTGCCTATTACAAGTTGCATTAGAACACGATCACAAATAATTTAAAGGAAGGACTGCAGGAAAACAGATATCATGTTGCTGAAAGCTCCTCAGTGTGCAATTATTTCACTACAGTGTGGAAATTCCACTGATCTACTGCTAAAAGTATCCTGACTGAT
Source organism: Hypanus sabinus (assembly GCF_030144855.1). Classification (NCBI taxonomy): domain Eukaryota; kingdom Metazoa; phylum Chordata; class Chondrichthyes; order Myliobatiformes; family Dasyatidae; genus Hypanus; species Hypanus sabinus. The sequence goes on from NC_082718.1 coordinate 85,170,943, forward strand.
TATGGTCTGGTATGGGAATTTGATTGCACAGAAACTTCAGCGAGTAGAGGATTCAGCCCAACAGATTATGGGCACATTCTTGTCCATAAGTGGTAGTATCTACAGGAGATGCTACCTCAAGAAGGCAACATCCATCATCAAATATCTTCATCTTAATGGCCATGCCATCTTTTTACAGCTACCATGGCCAGGATGAAGAGAAGCCCGAAGTCCAACACCACTAGTTTCAAAAACTGCTTCTTCCCTTCAACCTTTGTTGAACTATCTGGGAAAATTATACTCATCATAATGGTTTAGCAATGCTGCGATCACTTTGCCCTATAATGGACATTGGTTTATTGTGTTTAATATTCAGTAGGTTTCAATGAGAACCCCCCCCCCCCCCACCCGTTTCCAGTGAGTACAGGCCCAGAGCCATCAAACATTCCTCATACATAATCCTTTCATTCTGAGATCAGACTTTTGAACCTCCTCTGGACTCTCTTCAAAGCCAAAATATCTTTTCTTAGATATGGGGTTCAAATCTGCTCACTTTGCAGAGATCTGAGCAATGCCTTTAAAGCCTCTAACATTACGTCCTTGCTTTTATATTCAAGTCCTCTTGAAAGTAATGGTAACATTGAATTTGCATTGTATCTGAGCATACATGCATTTGACAATAAGTTCAACTCAACTCAAAATTTATTTCCATATGTCTTTTATTCAGTGTTATGCAATTGAACATATATATGAAGATCGATATTTTTTCTGGAGAGAAATTCTTTTGCAACAGTGAGAAATTGTTACTGGACTCTTACTGTCATTAACTATTAGTTTACATCAAATTAGTAAATATAATCACATTTAGCTTTCAAATGCTGGAAGCTGCTGGTCAAAAAAAAATGTTTTAAAAGGACGTTTTAGAAGAAGAATGTTTCAGGTCCAACACCCTTTCTGAGATATAAAGGAAGGATATGATGGTGCCTTTCCCTTGTGCTCTGTTTGGACACTAAAGTGAAAAGGATCTTACTATTCTGGTGACAACAACACTGGACATTATTAGGATAATCTATTCTTCACATCAAAACATCTATTTCCAGAGAGTCAGTCTGATCCCCCCATACTATAATGCACCTTAAGCATATGACCTTTGCTGTCATTCCCAACCAGCAATACTTCCACCATCAACCTCACCTACCACCATTAAAAAGAACATGACGTACGTTCCTCAATTTCCACCCTATATGATCGTCTAGCTTCTGGACCTCCAACTCTTTCTTAAGGTAATTTGGTGGTTTCATTTTACCTCTTCTCTGTCACCTTCACCCCACCAAATTTTACACCTGAACCCGCCATCTCCCTTAGTAAATCCAATCTCTACCCTACCTCCCTGCCTAGCAGAATAGATTATGAGCTCTGAATTCTTCTTTATGCCTGATCTGCTATGTCTTCTGTTCTGATAGTTCCTATATTCTGCCTCAGAAAAGCCAGAATGAAAGGACATATTTTCACCTTTTAAAAATGTCAAACACTGCACTTAGGTGCTATTGTACGTATGCTGGAGAAGTGGTTCTCAATGGGAGCCATGCCAGATTTCATAGCAACCACAAGTAAAAGAACAAGAAACTGGGACCACAGGAGTTTCTGAATGGGCTCACAGTTTTAATGGAATATTACTAAATTCTATAAATTAAAAATAAATGAATCTATGCTACTTAATTAGAACCCTGAATGAGATGATGGAGAAAATATGCAAGATGAAGCAAATGAGGCAGGAAAGCAGTGTGTTGGGGGGAGGGGGTGTCAATCATTATCCCTCCTCCTGCTTGACCACACACAAATCACCATTCACACCCAACGGGGCGGCCCATTGATCACCACTTCACATCCACCCCAAAATCCCAAACTGCAGCAAGGCCAGTCAGCGAGTCTGCAGCAGGAGACTGACTCTGTTTCCCTTACACTGACCCATGTGTGCTAAGTGCTTTCTCGTTGCTGGTTGGTAGAATACTATATATATATCATAAACATCTGTTCCTATTCAGAGCTTGATATATTCTTTTTTTTTAATACACATCTAACATTATATTTAACATATAATAATACCTATGATAGGCACAGAGGTAACTAAGTCACAGGTGGGTCACGAACTGAAAAAAGAGAGTGCACTGGATTCTGCAGTTATGTCCAAAACTGAGATCTTGTAGAGAACTCAAATCATAGAGTTATGGAGTCATACAGCATGGAAATAGGTCTTTCAGCCCACCTGGTACACACCAACCGAGATTCCTTTCTCAACTAGTCTCCTTTTCCCCTTTTTTACCCCATGTCCCTCTCTGCCTTTCCTAGCCATGTATCTGCCCAAGTACCTTTTAACCTTTGTTCATATACCTGCCTCAACCATTTCCTCTGGCAGCTCATTCCATCGACATGCCATCCTCTGCGAGATAAAGCTGCCCCTCAGGTTCCTATTTGTTCTCTCCATTCCTCCCTTCCCTTAAAACAAGGGATCCCAACCTGGCATCTACAGACACCTTGCTTAATGGCGTTATTCCAAAACATAAAAAAGGCTGGGAGCTCCTGCCTTAAACCCATGTCCTCTAGCTCCTGGTTCCCCAATCCTGTGAAAATGATCTATAAGCATTCATTCTTTCTTTACCGCTCATGATTTTATGCACGTCTATAAAATCACACTTCATCCTCCAAGAGTCCAATGAAAACTAATTTGAATGGTTTATTGTGATCCAGGTCGGTGGATCCAATGCCCAGAGAGCTGTGTTCTGCTTTCCTCTTGAATAACGGCCCTCAGAAAATTCACCGCATATTAAAAACAAACAGGCAAACAGATTAAAATATTCCCCAGTCTGCCATCTGCCATTCCCTGACACTGAAAAACACTTTTGTTCTGTCTCAAGGTAAACCAGTCATAAACGCTTGGCTCCAGATTCTCTGAGAAAATAATTTCACCTTTGGAAACTTCAGGAATATTTGATTATTGGAAAAATAACCCCTGACCCACACAAATGCAACTCGTAGCAAAAGCACACAAATAAAATTGTGGATGAAGAAATTGGATTTGTTTGGTAAAGATGAATAGAAATTCATGGAGCACTTGAATCCTCAGAGAGTTCGGTTGTGCTGAAGTAAAATTAACATTTAAATATAACAAGTTGTTTTAAGAGATGATGTTGAAAGGTAGGTTCTTTTGGAGCTTAAAGTGTTCTAGGCCTCAGGGGATTTTTCCAAATTTACTTCATGACTTTTTTCATATTTTCAAACAAAGATTTTAATGAATATAGTGTACAGAGTTGTGGAAATCACAGAAGAGTGCCTGCCTTTTATGCCTTCTCTGTCTTCACGTTTCTTACCGGTGAGACTTACAGTATAGGGAAATATTGGGAAATTAAAGTCACCCACTACAACCCATCTTTCCATAATCTGCCTACATATCTGTTCCTTTATTTCCTGTGGGCTTTTGGGGAAGCCTATTATATAAGCGGGATGAGTCCTCTAGGATGTCTTCTCAATATGCAGCTGTGGACCTTCCCCCCCAATCAGTATTATGTCTTTCAGATCTTTCACCATCACATCAAAAACATCGACACCCTGGAACATTGAGTTGCCACACCTGACCTTCTCTCACTGAATTTCTGTAATGGTCACAGCATCATAGTTTCATGTATTAATCTAGGCTCTGAGTTAATTCGCCTTACCCATAGTACTCTGTGCATTGAAATAAATGGACCTGCCCATAAATCCCACTGTATTCCTTAATCTGGCTCTACCTGGCCTTCTTTTCTCTGACTCATTTTACCAAACCTATTCCTTCCTGCCAACCCCTTCATTTGCTGACCTACTCCCCTGGTTCCCATTGGCCTGCTGTGCTGGTTGAACCCTCTTTGGCAAACCTCCTTTTAAGGATATCGGCACACCTCCATTTCAGGTGCAAACTGTCGTTCTTGTACAGTGACACCTGCCCTGGAAGAGAACCTGGTGATCCCTGTAACTGAAGCCTTTCCTTCTGCACCAGTTCCTTAGCCAAACATTGATCTATCTCATCTTCTTATTTCTTTCCTGAGGGGAATGGTCAATCTGATTTCAATATGCCTTGTCAAATTCATGATCTTATCTGAGAAATATGCATTTAGAATGCAGATTAGAGGACAGAAATGGCAAGGGGAGAAAGGTAATATTCAAAAATTTCATTCATTCATTCGTTATGTGCCGTGTCATATGACATGGGATATCATGGTCTTTCCAATGACCATTATTGCTGTTAGCAAATTTTTCTACAGAAGTGATCTCTTCTGGCCAGTGTCTTTACAAGATGGGTGACCCCAGCCATTATCAATACTCTTCAGAGATTGTCCGCCTGGAGTCGGTGGTCACACAACCAGGACTTGTGATATGCACCAGCTGCTCATATGGCCATTCACCACACGCTCCCATGGCTCCACATGGCCCTGATCAGGGGCTAAGCAGGTGCAGCACATTGCCCAAGGGCGACCTGCGGGCTAGCGGAGGGAAGGAGCACCTTACACCTCCTTTGGTAGATGTATTGTTATCCCGTCACCCAAAAATTGATGCCGATTAAAAATGATGGAACTTTTCATGTCTTTGATTTGATTTTTAATGACAGAAAAAATGTACTTGTTCAGGTTCAACTTATTGTCACTTGATTGTACACATGTATACTGCCAAATGAAGCAATGTTCTTCAGGACCAACATGTACAATGCAGTACACAGAACTCACACAACCCAACACATAAAGTAATATTACCACAAATAAATTAACAAATAATAAGGTGTATTTACAACACAAGTTAAAGAGTAAACAATACAATGCTACTGGCACTTCATTCATGATGAGACCTAGGTGATGACAGAGAGTTCAGTAGTCTTATGGCCAGGCAAAGAAGCTGCTTTGCATTTTAACAGTTCTTGTCCTAGTGCTATGGTAACTCCTGCCTAATGGTAGGGGATCAAAAACATTGTTGGAAGGATAAGGGGGAACGTTAATAGCTCTCAAGGCCCTGTGTATGCCAGCAGACTTAATAAACATTTCTAATGGGTGGAAGAGAGATCCCAGAGATACTCTCAGCAGCTCTTGCAAACCTTTGTGGGGTCTTGTGGTCAGATGCCTTATAATTCCCAAACCAGATGGTGATGCAGCTGGTCAGGACACTTCTCAATGGTGCTCCTGTAAATATTGGTTCGAATGGGGGTGCTGTGGGTGGGGGGGGGGTGGGTGACTCATTCACCTCTGTCCCCTAAGGAAGAAGAGACATTGCTATGCTTCCTTGACCGAAGAGGTGGTGTTGAATGACCAGGTGAGTGGTGATGTTCAGGTACTTTGGCAAATGAAATAAAACAATAAAACATATTGAGCCTCCCTTCATGCAGGACCCCAAATGGTCCTTCCATGTGAGGCAGCACTTTACCTATCCATTCATCTCCTCCCTCATCTCCATTCAAAGCACCAAACCATCCTTCTGGATGAGGCAACACTTCACCTGCCCATCCATCTCCACATTCATCTCCATTTAGGGCTCAAATGGCCCTTCCAGGTGAGGCAACACTACACCTGTGAATCTTTTGGGGCCATACCTTGCGTCCGGTACTCTTGATGCAGCCTCCTCTACATTGGTGAGACTCATTGTAGGCTGAGGGACCGCTTCCTCGAGCACTTCTGCTCCATCCACCAAAAGCAGAACTTCTTAGTGGCTAAACATTTTAATTCCCATTCCCATTCCCATTCCAACATGTCACCTTCTCTTGTGCCAAGATGAAGCAACCCTCAGAGTCTAGGAGCAGCATCCGACCTGATGGCATGAATATCGATTTCTCCTTCTGTATTATTATCCCTCTCCCTCTCCTCTTCTTCTATTCACCAGTCTGTCTTTTTACCTCTTCTCTCCTGCCTTTCACCTCCCACTGCTACCCCTCTTCCTTTCCCTTTCCTACATGGTACATTTTCCTCTCCTATCAGATCCCTTCCTCTCTAGCCCTTTACCATCCCCACCCACGGTTTCACCTATCACCTTCCAGCTGGCCTCCTTCTCCCCCCCCCCCCACCAACTTTTTTAGTCTGGCATCTTCCCTCTTCCTTTCCAGTCCTGCAGAAGAGTCTTGGCCTGAAACATTAGCTGTTCATTAATTTCTATAGATGCTTCCCTTGGAGATCCTCAAAGTGTTGCTGCCCTCTGAGAGGCCACTGGCTTATGTCACTGCCCTCAGTGGGGTTGCTGGATCCTGATGATAGCAGAGGTATTATCAAAGTTCTGAGATTTATGGATTGGACTGTAGTTCAGACGATTGGCTTCTTTCAGCACTATTTTTTTAATGTTCTTGCCCATTCTTTCTTGTTGCCGATTGTCGGGCTGGGGGTTTTGGTGAGCCATTAGCTTTTGTGTGAGGGAGAGGTTGGGGGGTGTTTGGGGTTTACAAGTTTTTGTTTCCTTGCCTTTTCGTGTGGGGGTGAGGATTGATATATTTTCTTTCAACTACTTCTAGGTTTTTCTGTATTTTATGGTTACCTGGAGAAGACAAAGCTCAGAGTTGTATTCTGCATACATACTCTGAAAATAAAATTAAACTTTGAACCTGCTGAGGTCCTCCAGCATTTGAGTTTGTGTTGCTTAAAATAAGACAATGAAATACTTGATTCCAGACAATTACCATTTAATTGTCATGCAGAATTCTTCCAACAATGATTTTAAATGTGTCATTCGTTTATGTACGGAGATCTTTACCTTTCTCTTTTATTAAATTTAGTGTCTATCCCTACTGCTTTTCTTTGGGATTCTATCTTAGCTATATTTCTCCATTGTTCTCAACATGTATTCTTTTAAAGAAAACAGTGAATCTCACTGACATTACACAGAGGAGGTATCTCACCATAAATTTTGAAGGGAGGTCAGTTAAAATGTGTTGTAGTGGGGGGCTTTATTTCCCCAATATTGACCAATTGCCATTTACAATAGGTTCTTGGTTAGACATTGGGCATGTTTCTTTTCTGTTTAGTTGTATTGCTCCATGTAATCTCTCCCTTGGTGTATTTATTAATATTAGAGGTAGCTCCTCTCATTGTCTCCACTCCATTGCGCTCAGAGTCAATTCTTACCACACATCTCTGCTGTATCTTTATGCCTCTCATGGGGGGATTCAGTTTGCAGACTTTTTGTAAATTACATCAATAAATTTCTCCTGGATGTTAACACTTACAGGAGAACAGAAGCAACGTTTGAAATTGGTTTAGTCAATTATTTGCATTTCCTTCTATTGGCTTAACAGCTTAGAAGGCAATTTGTAAATGTAAATGTCTGCTTCACCTGAATAATCACATGATAAAACTGAAGGTTCAGCTTTGTATCACCAGGTATCTTATCAACTGAACCACTGCAATTATCTCTGGCCAGATGTCTGTTCTGCTAAATCAGCATAACTTAGGTGGAGCAAACTGTAATGGGAAATGACAGTGAATATTAGCAAGTTATCTCTGTTGCATTTAACACCTTCTTGTTGTGTTATTTGCTTGTTACACCGCTGGTGCTTAGGGCATCAATGCAGGTCCTCTGTCTTTGGTTGCGGTCAGGGCTTCCTTCATCATGTCTGTAGGTTCCTCTTGGTTTTCACTACTGTCAGTCGTGCAGGTATTGGGTGGAAACTCAAGAATGCCATCGTAATTTTGTTTGACCAGTCAGGATCATTAGCCCTGGGCTGAACCCCTGAACTTGGAGGACAGCTGGACCACTCAGTTTGACCTCTATACCCTTTGACCTATTTGACATGGGTGACCCTGCAAAGAGTCAAAGCTTTTGACAAGGTTTTGCACGGAAGGTTAGTTAGGAAGGCTCAATCATTAGGTATTAATATTGAAGTAGTAAAATGGATTCAACAGCTGCTGGATGGGAGATGCCAGAGAATAGTGGTGGATAACTGTTGGTCAGGTTGGAGGCCGGTGACTAGTGGTGTGCCTCAGGGACCTGTACTGGGTCCAATGTTGTTTGTCATATACATTAATGATCTGGATGATAGGGTAGTAAATAGGATTAGTAAGTATGCAGATGATACTAAGATAGGTGGCATTGTGGATAATGAAGTAGGTTTTCAAAGTTTGCAGAGAGATTTATGCTGGTTAGAAGAGTGGGCTGAACGATGGCAGATGGAGTTTAATGCTGGTAAGTGTGAGGTGCTACATTTTGGTAAGAATAATCAAAATAGGACATACATGTTAAATGGTAGGGCATTGAAGAATGCAGTAGGACAGAGTGACCTAGGAATAATGGTGCATTGTTCCCTGAAGGTGGGATCTCATGTGGATTGGGTGGTGAAGAAAGCTTTTGGTATGCTGGCCTTTATAAATCAGAGCATTGAGTATAGGAGTTGGGATGTAATGTTGAAGTTGTACAAGGCATTGGCAAGGCCGAATTTGAAGTACTGTGGCCAGTTCTGGTAACCGAATTACAGGAAAGGTGTCAACAAAATAGAGAGAGTACAGAGAAGATTTACTAGAATGTAACCTGGGTTTCAGCACCTAAGTTACAGAGAAAGTTTGAACAAGTTAGGTCTTTATTCGTTGGAGCGTAGAAGGTTGGGGGGGACTTGATAGAGGTATTTAAAATTATGAAGGGGATAGGTAGAGTTGACATGGATGGGCTTTTTCCATTGAGAGTAGGGGAGATTCAAACAAGAGGACATGATTTGAGAGTTAGGGGACAAATGTTTATGGGTAACACGAGGGGGAATTTCTTTGCTCAGAGAGTGGTAGCTGTGTGGAACGAGCTTCCAGTAGAAGTGGTGGAGGCAGGTTTGGTATTGTCATTTAAAGTAAAATTGGTTAGGTATATGGACAGGAAAGGAATGAAAGGTTATGGGCTGAGTGCAGGTCAGTAGGACTAGGTGAGAGTAAGCATTCGATACGGACTAGAAGGGCCGAGATGGCCTGTTTCCATACTATAATTGTTATATGGTTATAAAGCATAGAGCCCTGACTCCAACCAACATAGCTCTCCGGGTCATTGAGGCACACAAGCCTCCAAATGACAACAAAGTTGTGGTCCTTTTGAAGGATGCTACTTGTAATCATAGATGGATTCTCCAAACAAGAACATTATAACCAATCTTTAAACCAGAACATCAGGAACAAAATTCCGATTTGAACCTGGCTTCACAATAAAAGAAGAAAGTTTGTTACGAGGGATATGGCCTCACTGGAGAGGGGTGTTTCTTAAGCTTTCTGCACTTCAGATTATTCTACACAATATTTATTTATTGAGATATGGTGTGGAATAGGCCTTGTGCTGCCCTGCTATCCCCCAATTTTCAACCTAGCCTCATCACAGGACAATTAACCTACCAACCAGTATGGCTTTGGACTGTGGGAAGAAATCAGAGCACCCGAAGGAATCCCACACATTCATGGGGAGAACGCTCAAACTCCTTACAGGCAGCAGTGGGAATTGAACCCGGGTCACCTGTACTGTAAAGTAATGTGCTAACCACAATGCTATTGTCCCACACTTACTAATTACTTGTAGTGTTTAAAAAATTATTGTTGGATTTTCTAATGCTACATACCCATTTTTCAAGATTCACCATCACTATATCACCATACATGTGTCGTCAAAATGCAGTGACCTGACAGTGGTCATTTTGTTAGAACATCTGTATACCTGCTTGTTAATGCACATATCTTCTCAGCCTATTATGTGAGCCCCTTATTGCATAAAAGCATGCAGAAGTCATTAAGAGGTTCAGTTGCTGTTCAGTCCAAACATCAGAATGGGGAAGAAATGTGATCTAAGAGACTTTGAACATGGAATCATTTGAGGCCAGGCAGGCTGCCTTGAGTATCTCGGAAAATGCTGATCTCCTGGGATTTTTATGCAGAACAGACTTGAGAGTTTACAGAGAATGGATGGAAAAATAAAAAAAAACATCCATTGATTTGGCAACAACACACACAAAATGCAGGTAGAACCCAGCAGGCTAGGCAGCATCTATAGGGAGAAGCGATGTCGATGTTTCGGGCCAAGACCTTTCGTCAGGACTAACCGAAAGGAAATATAGTAAGATATTTCAAAGTAGAGGGGGGAGGGGGAAATGCAAAATGATAGGAGAAGACCGGAGAGGGTGGGATGAAGCTAAGAGCTGGAAAGGTGATTGGCGAAAGTGATACAAAGCTGGAGAAGGGAAAGGATCATGGGACGGGAGGCCTCAGGAGAAAGAAAGGAGGGGGGGGGGGAAGCACCAGAGGGAGGTGGAGAATAGGCAAACAACTAAATATGTCAGGGATGGGGTAAGAAGGGGAGGAGGGGCATTAACAGAAGCTAGAGAAGTCAATGTTCATACCATCAGGTTACCCAGCTGGTATAAAAGGTGTTGTTCCTCCAACCTGAGTTTGGATTCATTTTGACAGTAGAGGAGGCCATGGATAGACATATCAGAATGGGAATGGGACGTGGAATTAGAATGTGTGGCCACTGGGAGATCCTGCTTTTTCTGGCAGTTCTGTGGGTGAAAATGCCTTGTTAATAAGAGAGGTCAGAGGAGAATGGTCAGAATCAGAAGCTGAATCAGGGTATTTGGAGGCACAGGATAAAACAGGCCAAAGTCAGCATGGTTTCCTTAAGGGAAAATCTTGCCTGGCGAATCTATTGGAATTCTTTGAGGAAGTAGACAATAGACAATAGGTGCAGAAGTAGACCATTCGGCCCCTCGAGTCTGCACCGCCATTCTGAGATCATGGCTGATCATTCACTATCAATACCCAGTCCCTGCCTTGTCCCCATATCCCTTGATTCCCCTATCCATCAGATATCTATCCAGCAAGTAAGTAGGATAAACAAAGGAGAAATGGTGGACGCTGTGATTTTTGATTTTTAGAAGGCCTTTGATAAGGTGCCACACATGAGGCTGCTTAACAAATAATAGCCCATGGTATTACAAGAAAGATACTAGCATGGATAGAGTATTGTCTGATTGGCAGGAGGCAAAAAGTGGGAGTAAAGAGAGCCTTTACTGATTGGCTGCCATTGACTAGCACTGTTCTGCAGGTATCAGTGATGGAATCAGCTTTTTTATGTTGTATGTCATTGATCTGGATGACAAATTGATGGCTTTGTGCCCAAGTTTGTGGGTAAAGTTGAGATAGATGGAGGGGCAAGTAGTGTTGAGGAAGCAGGGAGGCTGCAGAAGGACTTAGATAGATTAGGAGAATGGACAAAGAAGAGGCAGATGAAATATAGTGCCAGGAAGTCTAGGGACGTGTGCATTGGTAGAAGGAATAAAAGCGTAGACTATTTCCTAAGTGGCGAGAAAATTTTAAAAAACTGAGATGCAATTGCATTTGGGAGTCCTCATACAGGATTTCCTAAAGGTTCATTTGTAGGTTCAGTCGGTGGTGAGGAAGGCAAATGTAATATTAGCACTTATTTCAAGAAAACTAGAATATAAAAGCAAAGATATAATGTTGAGGCTTTATAAGCCACCGGTGAAGCCTCACTTAGAGTATTGTGAGCAGTGTTGGGCCCCTCATTTAAGAAAGGATATGCTGACATTGGAGAGAGTTCAGAAGAGGCTCACAAATATGATTCCAGAAATGAAAGAGTTATCACAAGAGAAGTATTTGATGGCTTAGAATTTAGAAGAATGAGGGGGTATCACATTGAAAACTATCAAATGCTGAAAGACCTAGATAGAGTGGATGTGGGGAGGATGTTTAGTCTGGTGGAGGTGTCTAAGAACAGAGGGCACAGCCTCAGAATTGAGGGACGTCCATTTCGAATGGAGATGTGGGGCAATTCTTTTACCCAGAGGGTGGTGAATCTGTTGATTTCATTGCCACAGCGGGCTATGGAAGCCAGGTCATTGGATGTATTTAAGGCGGAAGTTGATAATTCTTTATTAGTCAGGGTATGAAACATTACAGGGAGAAGGTAGGAGAATGGGGTTGAAGAGAAATAAATCAGCCATGACGAGATAATGGAGGAGACTCGATGGGTTGAATAATCTAATTCTACTGCTAGGTCTTATGGTCTAATGTCATTGGCATACGTCAAGAAATGGGTTGTTCTGCAGCAGCAGGGCATTGCAGTACATTACAAAATATGTATATATATATATAAATAAAGAGAGCAAAAAAATGGTGAGGTAGTGTACATGGTGTAATGTCCATTCAGAAATCTAATGGCAGAGAGGAAGAAGCTATTCCTAGGTTATTGAGTGTGTGTCTTCAGGCTCCTGTACTTCCTCCTTGATGGCAGCAATGAGAAGAGAGCATGACCTGGGTGATGGGGGTTCTTAAATACAGATGCTGCCTTTTTGAGGTATCACCTTTTGAAAGTGCTCATGTTGCTAGGGTGACTGGTTCAAGCTGACCGGAAGGCCTCAGTAACTCAAATAACCACACATTACCACAGTGGTGTCCAGAAGAGCATCTCTGAATGCACAACACATTGAACTTTGAATTGGATGGGCTACAGTGTCAGAAGACCACATCAGGTTCCTCTTCTGTGTCCACTTTATTAGGTACCCACTCCTGTACTTAATGAAATGGCCACTGAGTGTATTATTCTTTATGTGTGGTGTCATATGACAGGGGCGATCATGGTTTTTCTACAGAAGTGGTTTGCCAGTGCCTTCTTCTGGGCAGCATCTACACAAGAAGAGAGATCCCAGCCATTATCAATAGTCTTCAGAGATTGTCCTCCTGGTGTTGCATAACCAGGACTTGTGATATGCACCATCTTCTCAAATGACTATCCACCACTGGCTTCACATGACCCTGAATGAGGAGGCTAAGCAAGTGCTACACCTCACCCAGGCAGGCTAGCAGAGGGAAGCAGTGCCTTACACCTCCGTTGGTGGATGTGTATCTCTGCCCTGCCACCTATTGAGTGTAAATTGTACATCAAACCAGGTTAAGGACGAAACTAAAGAAGCAATTCAGGAGCTTTGTATTTTTTTTCCTCTCCCACATTTATTACCTGCTTTCTGAGGGGTCAGTGTGTTAATGCCAACTAGCATTTGCACTCCTGCTCAGTCAGAAGTGCCGAACGCATGATCTATTTCAGCCTCCTCCTGAGGTCCACTGTAGTCCATTGTGCCATTCTTCAGCCAAAGTGATAACCCGAAACGGTTGAGTACACTTGACAGAACTAAAGCAATGGTCTCTGGTAACATCCTGGCTGCAGTACTGAAGACTTGTAATTCAATCTGCATCGCTAAACAAAACAGTTCTCGTACTGTAATAGCAATGGTAGCAAACTGACAAAGTGAAAAATTGCCCAGCTACCTTCTGTCCACCAATTACTGGGCAAATCTAGCCAAACAAACTACTACCACATCTGTCTGTTCTCCATCATTCAACAAGGAGATAGGAAGGGTAAATGACAAAACCATCAAGTGGCTCTTCCTTGCCAATAAGCTTCACATCACTGTATAAATAATAAAGATCAGTCCATGAAATGTGATCAATAGCCTCATGCGAGAGTCTTCTTACTTTCCCTAATTTTCCAATTGAGTGGGTGACAAAAATGAATGGAGAAAATTTGAAAGGCCTCATCAATCAGCTGGTATCTGTGGAGAGGACAGATGAATTTATACTTCAGGTATAAATTATTTGAGGGAAGTTTAGATAGTTCACCAGGGCAAGGTATTCTTTCGTGCATGTCACTGAAGAGCCGGTGGTCCATTTGATTTTTGCCTGATGTGAGAAGTATTTTTAATCAATCAATGTATTTGTAATGCCATTATAAGGTTTTGTTTCTCTGTGTGTTCACTCTGTTTCTTCAGGGATATATGAAGATAATGATTTCTAGGTTTCACAAGACTAATGTCACTCTACCTTGTCCACTTTGGTAGAAGGAAGATAATGATGGAGTTCCTGACTAATCACAGCAATCAATCACTTTCTCTTTATATACAACATCTTCAGGCAAAATATGCTGGAAAGCTTCAGAAATCATAAGTCTAGACTCATCTGTTCCATTCATGTTTGCCTCATGATGAAAATACTGATTATTTCCAAACTAAATTATTTGTAGTAAATAACTGTATCTAATATGCATATGAATGAATCATTACTAAAATTCATTACTCCTTCCAATTAGGGAGCCATCCCCATAGACTTACCTTGCAGGTGCTGAAATAACAATTCAATTTATTAGTTCAGAATTTACTTCTTTACAAGTCCAGAATGTGATCTCTGGTTCTTCAAGGTAAAATAGTCTGTCAATATCCAAATTAACCCATTCTTATACAATTCTAAAGCATGATGCAAATTCTAAAGAATTGATTGTGGACTTCAGAAAGGGTAATGCACATCAATCCTCATAGAGGGATCAGAGGTGGAAAGAGTGAACAATTTCAAATCCTGGGTGTCAACATCTCTGAGGATCTATCTTGGGCCCTACAGATCAATGCAGCTTCAAAGGAGGCACAACAGCGGCTATATATCATTAGGAGTTTGAGGAGATTTATTAAGGCACCAAAGACACTTGCAAATTTCTGCAGATGTACTGTGGAGAGTATTCTAACTGGCTGCCTCACCATCTGGCATGGGGGGTGGTGGGGGGGGGGGAGGTGGTGGTGGCTACTGCACAGAATTGAAATGAACTGCAGAGAGTTGTAAACTCAATCAGCTCCATCATGGGCACTAGCCTTCATAGTATCCAAGATTTCCTCAAGGAGTGATGCCTCAAAAAGGCAACAGCCTCAAGAAGTAATGTCTCAAAAAGCCGGCATCTGTCATTGAGGACACCCAGCACCCAGGATATGTCCTGTTCTCAGGAAAGAGATACAGGAGCCTATAAGCCCAAACTCAATGTTTCAAGAACAGCTGCCTCCCCTGTGCCATCTGATTTCTGTACAGACATTGATTCCATGAAAGCTACCTCACTACTTTTTAAATTTTTATATTTGCATTTCTCATTTAATTTAACTATTTAATATATACTTACTGTAATTCAGTTTTCTCTCTATTATTATGTATTGCATTGTACCGCTGCCGCAAAAAAAAGCAAATTTCACGACACATCCCAGTGATGTTTAACCTGATTCTGACTCTGATTCTGATCTTTGAGAACTTGCCCAATTTCCAGGACCATTTCTCAGCATTCATTCCATCCATCAACTTAATCACACTGTTTCCACTCTTCTGTATTTCAATAGCCGTCTTAACCTCTTGGTTTTGCAGTGGTCAGTTCATAACCATAAATATTTTACTAAATTATGAAGAAACAGTAATGTGGTCTGATATCCCTGAAAAGCATGACCAAAGCAATTTTAACACTGATTGCTTTGGCACTAAGCAAGTTCAAAGAAGTGTATATTGATGATTTTAGCATCAAAGTAAGCAGATGATGCAGAAATTGATTTCTCACTGTTAGATGGTTGGTTTATGAAATCCCTCAGACTTGTTGCTTAACTTTGAGGATTTCCAAATATATTACCTCTATATTCCACTTTGTGTTTGGTTTTTTGCAAATGACTGTTGTTTCAAACCATCTTATTGGTATTGTTGATCTCATAAACAACAAGTTCAGATTATGTAGGTTTGTTTTATGACTTTCTTTTCATTTGAACCTGTGTGAATGAGTGTTCAACTCTTCAGAATATACAAAAGCTCTCACTGAGAGGGGAGATGACAATAACTTAATTGTCACATACTTTCTTTTTAGCATTTGTTCCCTGATTTGATATTCTTCTTCGACATTATGTGCCATGTTGTATCACGTAAACGATCAGAGTCTCATAACCCATGATTGCTCTTGGCAAAATTTCTACAGAAGTGGTTTGCCATTGCCTTCTTCTAGACAGAATCTTTAAAGGTCAAGCGACCCCAGCCATTATCAATACTCTTCCGAGATTGTCTGCCTGGCATCCATGGTTGCCTAACCAGGATGTGTGATATGCACCAGCTACTCATATGACCATCTCACACCTGCTCCCATGGCTCAAGTGACCCTAATCAGGAAGCTAAGCAGGTGCTACACCTTGCCCAAGGATGACCTGAAGGCTAGAGGAGTGAAGGAGCATCTTACACCTCCTTTGGTAGAAATGTATCTCCACCCCACCACTCAATTTTTTTTTGATATTACACAGACTAATATTTGCCCATAAAGAAGATTAAAACCATGTGTAAGGATATAACGTTCAGATCTAGTGACCACGTGGAACTGGGTAAATACATGAGCAAACCACACATTTCTGAGATCTTGGGAGATGGATACATAGACTTGAACAAAAGTCATGGTCCTATGTTATAACCAAAGACAGAGTGGTAGTTTGTTGCTTTAAGTAGATTGTCAATATTATCCTCTTAAATATCCATGGCCATGAGCATGGTGATCTGTTCAATGTCCTATGATTCAATGACAATATTGGTCAAACAACAAACACGACTCATTGATTCAATCCTAATGTGAAATTTGAAGGCAGAGTACAGGGTTAATGGCAAGATTCTTAGCAGAGCGGAGGAACAGAGGGATCCTGGGGTCCATCTCACTAAGATGTTGCACAAGTTGACAGTGTGGTTAAGAAGGTGGATGGTGTGTTGGCTCCATTTGTTGAGGGATTGAGTTCAAGAGCTCTGAGGTGATGTTGCAACTCTATAAAGCACTGGTGAGACCACATTTGGAGTGATGTGGTTACCTCATTAAAGGAAGGATGTGGAAGCTTCAGAAAGTGTCCTGAGGAGATTTACCAGGAGGCTGCTTGGATTAGGAGCATGTTGTATGAGGTTAGATTGAACAAGCTAGGGTTGTTCTCTTTGGTGGGAGGGAGGATGAGAGATGACTTGATAGTGATGTACAAAATGATATGAGTAGACAGCCAGTGCCATTTTCCCAGGGCTAGTACAAGAAGACATAAGTTTAAGGTGATTGAAAGGAAGAACAGGGGGAATATTAAAGGTAAGTTTTTTACACAGAGAGTGGGGAATGTGCCATGGAACACACTGCTGCTGGGGTAGTAGTAGAGGCAGATACATTATTGTCATTTAAGAGACTCTTAGATAGGCACTTGGATGATAGAAAAATAGAGGGCTATATGGAAGCGAAGGGTCAGATTGATCTTGGAGTAGGTTAAAAGGCTGACACATTGTGGGCTAAAGGGCCTTTACTGTGATCTGCTGTTCTCCGTCCTGCGTTTAACACGACTTAAGTTGAATTGCTAGCTTTTGCTTTAACTTGTCTCTGGAAACCACAGTAGTTGGCTTCATGGAACCAACTCTAGAACATCACAAATAAATTAAGCAGAGAATGATAATAGGATTATTTCATCATCATCATAATGTGCCGTGTCATGTGGTGTGGCCAGTCATGATCTTTGACCATGATTTTTCTTGGCAATCTTTTCTCCAGAAGGTAGTTTACCATTGCCTTATTCTGGGCAGTGTCTTTACAAGGTGGGTGACCCCAGCCATTATCAATACTCTTTAGGATTGTCTGGCTGGCGTTTATGGTAGCACGACCAGGACATGTTATATACACCAGCTGCTCATACGGCCATCCACCACCTGCTCCCATGGCTTCATGTGACCCTAATCAGGGGCTAAGCAGGTGCTATATCTTGCCCAAAGGAGACCTGCAGGCTAACAGAGGGAAGGAGTTCTTTCACCTCCCTTGGTAGGGATATATCTCCACCCCACCACCTGGATTATTTAAACTTTATTTTTCAAATCCTCTACAGATGTTATTATTTTAGATCAGAAAACAGTGAAACTCAATCAAGGGCCCTGAAGAAGGGTTTCGGCCTGAAACAACAAATTTCCTTAGATGCTGCCTGACCTGCTGAGTTCCTCCAGCATTTTATGGGCGCTGCTTTGGATTTCCGGCATCTGCAGACTTTCTTGAGTTTATCAAATGCTAACTGTTTGGTAGATAAGGAAGAATACAACTCAAAGAAAAAGGGAATCTTAAAATAATAATTTACACCCTTTTTAAGTTTGTCAAGTTTGCAAGCAGAATCAGCATCAATGTCAGATTTAATATCATTGGCATATATCACAAAATTTGTTGTTATGCAGCAGCAGTACAATACAATACATAATAATAAAAATTGTGAATTTATACTTCTTATTGTAATTCAAAGTTTATATACTATGTATATATATGCATGAAAAATGTGGTGAGGTAGTGGTCATGGCTTCAATTTTCATTCTGAAATCGGATGGCAGAGAGGAAGAAACTATTCCTGAGTCATTGAGTGTGTGTCTTCAGGCTCCTGTACCTCCTCCCTAATGGTAGCAATGAGAAAAGAGCATTCCTGGGTGATGAGGGTCCTTAATAATTCATGCTTCCTTTTTGAAGCATCATTCCTTGAAGATGTCCTGGATGTTGAGGAGGTTAGTGAATGAATCTTTTCATTCCAGTTCTTGCAAGTTACCATAGCAACGTAGAGCTTGTTGAACATTGTAAAGTGTGTTACATTAATGTGAGTCCATTAGCAAAGGCCGAGAAAAGAAACATTTAATTTTGATCACAGAGAGAAAGTCTTCAACCAATCACCAAGAATCATGCAGTAGTAGAAATCTGAAAGCCATTTGACAATGTGGCAGTTCAGACTATTTTATCCTTAGCTTAATCACGAGCAGCGTTTGAGCTGCTTGTTGGAAGGTGGTGAATCAGCCACAGAGTTTTCCGTATCTATATTTAGTGAGAGCAGAGTGGTAGAGGAAGTAGAGTTACCTGGACTTATAAAAATGCATAGATGTAAGACTATTTGTGGTATTCTAGGCCATTGTTTGTGGAATTCACTTTCAATGTTTCAAGTGATATGTAAGTACACAAACAATATTTCAGCTGCTTCCCATGTGGATCAAAAGCCTGCAATATCACAGGATCAAATTTTTTATTGATGCAGAAATGTATTTCTATTGTCACAACTAAATCCTGCATGTTAATCCTACTGACCCCATTACTGACAACTGCTACTTTTTGAATTCGCATTCATGGAGTCAAAGAAGGTGATGTGTTTAGTCAGGAAGTGGGTGATTGTAAGAGCATAACAACCAGAAAAAGAACTGGAAATGGGAATAGGCTATTCATCCTCTTGAACTGCTCCACCATTCAATATGGTCACAGCTCATCTTTTACCTCATCACCATGTTCTTGCAGAAAGACTCAACTCCTTAGCAATCAGAAATGTAATTTACTGGCTTGACTATATTCAGTGTTCTTGGGTTGGATAGATAATTCACCAGAGGATGAAGGAATTTTGTCTTGCTTCAGTCTTGAATGTCCAAACTTCCAGTTTTACAGTTCTTTCCCTTGCAAACTTGACTTTTTCATTCAGTGCCTTTCAGAGACCCAAGCAGTCTTCCTGCAATGAGTTCTGCTGGCCTGAGAGTATTGGGCTCCATGGTTTTTAGAGGAGCCTGAATTGGTTGATTGTTAACTGTTGTTTGTTGAGAGTTGTTAATCGTTTAGAGTTCCTTCTGTTTTCTCGAGTGCCTCACTCTTTGTGATGTGGTCAGTCTCCTGATGCTTTCTATTTAAGCTTCTGAAGTTTATTTTGATAGACTAGATAATTCCATGTTGCTTGTATTATTTAAGCAGAAGCTTGATTTGCACTCATCGCAAGGTTCTAGTTTTGAGAGTGTTACTTCTCATGATGTCTGTCACCAAACCACCCATGCTTTCAACACCGGAGTCTGTTTTTTCTTCACACTGATATTGCTAGTGCACCTCATAACAGTTCCCTGGTGAATCAGTTTTGCACTTGTACTTCTTCCAATCTCATGTACCGAAGTAAGTGCTTGCAATGTGGTTTCCTCTCGACAGGAGAAGCCAAGTGTAAAGTAGGTGATGCTTGCAGAACACCAATGTTCAGTCCGTACTGGTGACCCTGAACTTCCAGTCCCTACCACTTTAATTCCCCATCCCACTATCACTTTGGTTACAGGAAAGCAGTATCCATCATCAGGGATTCCCATCAGCCGAGACATGCTCTCTTCCCACTGCTGCCATCAGGAAGAAGCTACAGAAGCCTCAGGACTCACACTGTCAGGTTTAGGAATAGTTATTATCTCTCAACCATCAGGCTCTTGAACCAAAGGGGATAATTTTAGTTGTCCCATTGTTGAAATGTTCCCACAACCAATGGATTCACTTTCAAGGACTCTTCATCTCACATTAATTGCTTATTTATTTATTGCTATCAGTTCTTTCTATTTTTATTTGCACCGTAGTCGTCTTCTGCACTCTAGCTGAATACCCTAGTTGGAAGAACTTTCATTGATACTATTATGGCTATTACTTATTGAGCAGGTGACACAAAGAATGAATCTCAGCATTATATATGGAGACATATATGTACTTTGATAATAAATTAACTTTGAACTTATTATTCTTTCT
This sequence comes from Hypanus sabinus, assembly GCF_030144855.1. Taxonomy (NCBI): domain Eukaryota; kingdom Metazoa; phylum Chordata; class Chondrichthyes; order Myliobatiformes; family Dasyatidae; genus Hypanus; species Hypanus sabinus. Next base: position 85,191,283 of record NC_082718.1, read on the forward strand.
TTTCGTATTTGTACAGGTTTTGCCTTTTGCACACTGGTTGAATGCCCAAGTTGGTGCTATCTTTCATTGATTCTGTTATGCTTATTATTCTATAGATTTATTGAGTATACCCACAAGAAAATTAATCTCACGGTTGTATATGGTGTATATACACATACACACACTTTGATAATAAACTTACTTTGAACTTTGAACTTTGGTTTGCGTCCTCCAGCACTGTTATAATAAGAGACAACTCAAGCTTGAGGAACAAAGCTTTCTGGACACTTTGCAGCCCTCTCGGCTTAATACTGAATTCTCCAACTTCAGATAACTTGATTTCTGTTTGAATCGATCTGTGATACTGGCTCAGCTTGTTTGCTTTTTTCCTGCCATATTTCTTCTTATTTTTCTCTGGAAGTGGAGGACATGCCCAATCTGACCTGCCCAGCATGCCTTCATGCTCTGCACTTCACAACATCTATGTTCTGTCTATGCCTTCACCTTCTAACTGCTCCATTCTCCCATTGTCCACATAACCTTGTAAACAGCTTATCCCAATGGTCTCCCCAGTTTTACCCTTTCACAGACATCCTGTCTCCCCAACCCTCCCTGCTGCTCCATGAGCTTGTTCCCCCTCCTGATGAAGGGTCTTCAAACTGAAACATTAAATCTATGTCTCCTCCAACAGACCAGCATCTGTTTAATATCACTGATGTACAGTAATGTCACAAAACCTATTGTTTTGTGGCAGCAGTACAATGCAATTGATAAAAGAACTATAAATTACAATAAGAACTGCAAAAGAGTGAAAATAGTGAAGATGCGTTCACAGGTTGGTTCAGTGACGTTCAGAAATCTGATGGCGGTGCGGACAAAGCTGTTCTAAAGTGTTGGGTGTGTGCCTTCAGGCTCCTGTGGTAGTAAGAAGAGAGCATGCCATGGATGAGGAGATCTAGCCTGACCTAATGAGTGTTCCCAGCATTTTCTATTTTCATGCTGATCTAGGGACACTGAATCATGACATTTGAGGCAACTGCAGCCTCACATCAACCCTATCGCGTGATAATATTCCAAACTGCAAGTCATCGTTGGTATCTCTGTTCATGAATGTAAGATGAAAATGAATACAGACAGTAAGTGTGTTTACACTGGGCCATGCAGGCCCGGTACTTCCTTCATTGCAGAATAGTGGATTCATATCTGGGAGCCGCACATGCACACACACACACACACACACACACACAAGATGCTGAGGGAGCTCAGCAGGTCAGGCAGCATCTCTGGAAATGAAGGAACAGTTGATGTTTTGGGCTGAGACCCTTCATCAGGACTGAACATATCTGAGAGTGTTGGATTTTCCCAACACAATAGCAGCTGTGTTTTGGCTTTGTATCTTCTCAAAGGAATAGATGTAGGCTCATTTAATAATTGTTTCAATATCAAGATACATAGTGTTCCAATCTGTTGTTGGAGCAGGAGAAATCTCCTATATTAAAAGCACTGCCTTAAATCAGTTGTATGGATCTTAAAGAAGCTAACAACTGAGCAACATATACCTCTCACTTGAATTAATAGATAATCAATGTGTTAGTTTAGATTGGGCTGATAATTCAACATAATTATCTTACAATTGGTTTTATACTTGAGTAATACAGTTTAAGAGGTTGGTTTAATAGATGAAGAGAAACGCAGTAAAGTTGCTTTCACTGGTGAATATAAGTTCAATAGTTGAGCTGTGCAGCCGTAAGGTTGGATTAATAGCTCAGAACCGTAAGCTGTATGAATGGTTTAATAATTGATTAAGGAGGCAGGAAAGGTGGTTTGATAGATGAATGCTAGTTTCCTTATTTCAGATCGGGTTATTGCTGGCATAAAGGGTGGAAAGGGATTTGAATCGTGTGAGAAGTAAGGTTTATTTTACACTGTTGATTGTATCATTGCTTTAACAGTTGAATGGCGCAGGCTATAAATTTGTATTGTATTGAATTATAAAGGCTATAATAACAGAGAACTGGCCATTTTTATTGCTTATTAATAACTGAACAGCGCAGGTGATAGGGATACTTCTAGTGGAGTCCAGATTAAAGGGCTGTTTAATGGGTCATTAGAAGGGGCATAAAACAAACAAAATAAGTCAATTCAGTGCAATTCTCTCTTCCTGCAGTACAATCATGTCAACCCTTCAAAAGTACTTAATTGACTGTAAAACTATTTGCAGCCTCCAGATCTCATGAAAGGCATAATATACACTCAGTGGCACATTAGTAGCTGCCTACTGGACCTCAAAGTGACCACAAACAAGAGGAAATCTGCAGATGCTGGAAATCGAAGCAACACACAGACACACGCGCGCGCGCACGCACACACACACACACACACGCGCGTGCACACACACACACACACACACACACACACACGCACACACACACACACACACACACACACACTCACACACATACTCACACACACACACACACACACACACACACACACACACACACACACACACACACACACACACACGCACACACAGCTAGAGGAACACTGCAAGTCAAGCAGCATTAATGAAAAAAATAACAGTTGACATTACTTAAATAACAGTTGACGGGCTGAAATCCTTTGGCAGGATTGAGGGGCTTTGGTCTGAAACTTCAACTGTACTTTTTTCTGTAGATGCTTCCTGGCCTGTTGAGTTCCTCCAGCATTTTGTGTGTGATGCTCTATCAAAGTGACCACTGAGTTCTCATGCTCTTCTGCTGCTGTAGTCCATCCACTTCAAGATTCAAAATATAGTGCGTTCAGAGATCACCTTCTGCACCGCACTGCTCTACCGTGTGGTTACTTGAGTTATTGTTGCCCTCCTGTCAGCTTGAATCCGTCAGGCCATTCACCTCTGAAATCTCTCATTAACAAGGTGTTTTCATCTATAGAACTGCTGCTCACTGAACGTTTTTTATTTGTTTTTCACACCGTTCTCTGTAAACTCGAGAGACTGTTGTGTGTGAAAATCCCAAGAGATCAGCAGTTTCAGAGAGACTCAAACCACTTCGTCTGGCAATCATTCCACTGTCAAAGCCACTTCGATCGTATTTCTTCTCCTTTCTGATGTTTGATCTGAACAACAACTGAACCTCTTGACAATGCCTGTATGCTTTTATCCTTTGACATGATTGGTTAATTAGATATTTGCATTAACAAGTGGGTGAACAGGTTAGAGTATCTAGGAAACTGCTGGTCCCCTGAGATTTTCATGCACAGTAGACTCTAGCATTTACAGAGAATGGTACAAAAAAACCAAAAACATCCTGTGAGTGTCAGTTATATGAATGAAAATGCCTTGTTATTGAGAGAGGTCAGAGGAGAACGGCCAGATTGATTCAAGCTGACAGGAAGGCAACAGTAAATCAAGTGGCCATGTGTTACAACAGTGGTGTGCAGAAAAGCATCTCTGAATGTACAACATGTCAGACCTTGAAGTGGATGGGCTAAGGCAGTGCAAGACGACCAACATTCACTCAGTGGCCACTTTATTGGGTGCAGGAGGTACCACTGAGTCCATATATCGCTTTACCTTGTTGAAGAACTAGACCTTTCATGAATGCCTGCAAGACTTCACTCCACTTCTGCACATGATGATAATCTTTTTGCAGAAATTGAACTTCTGTTGCGGCCTTCTGACTGTAAGCTGCTATAGTGGGCCTGCCTGGTGACGATAGATATTTTTCATCATATTTCCCTGCCATTCTCATTGTAGGTAAAACTCAAGGGAAAGAACATGTGTACTTAACAGATTGGACCAAACCATTGCTTATTTAAGCTAAATTATTTAATAAACCAACTAAATTACAACATCTGGATATATCCTTTAATATAAGAAAGTAGTTGAGTGCAGTTTCTTCTGCTTTTTGATTCCTTACACATTTTTGCTAATTCAGTTGGCTGTCAATTGAAATCATCCTCATATTTCTACTCTGCTTCTGTGAATGAAACATCTTCAGCCTTTGTGTGGGGCTACCAGATTAATAAGCATAGCAGAGACCATCTCCGTCAATAGAATATCCTTCATATACTGTCCCTTTGCTATGTATAGCGCCTGCACAGTTTCAATGTGATCATATAAATTCAGAAACAGTGTATTCCAGTTAATTGGGACACATCGGGACCAGTACATTTTCGTCCAATTAAGTGGCCTCTCCAATTAGCCGGTTTCATGGAAATAGGTAAAAAAAGGCATAAAATATGACAAATTATCCTTTAACTGAGTAACAAATTTCGCATTTAAACAGAACATGTTAGAACACTATCAATACTTCTACAGTAACATAAAATGGTGTATTAGTTTCTAATGTTATTAATGTAGAAATTAATCTAGTTTACACTTCCGTGTTCTTTTGACTGTAAAAATCAGCACCGACATCTAGTGTAGGTCATGGACTGTCTTCATACCATGCTTTCAATTATTGCATCCCCAAATCTTCATTTTCATTGCAACATTCAAGATGATTGTCGATACCTTCAAATTTTTCACAGTTCCCAACTTGTTAAAGTAGTGACATCATTTCATTTTCCCTCCAAGCCGTTTCTGGAGTCTCCAAGTCTGAATACTTGAAAATGCTTATTTCACATCAACTATAGAAATCACTTTGTTTTGAACACAAATGCACACACCCAACATTACTTAAAAACTGCTCACTCTTTATCAAGGTGTAGTGTCTAACGGCCATGTATGCACACACGACTGACTCTAATTAAAACTGTTCAGCAAGAGACTCCTCCCCTAATTAAGTTGCATAGTGTTCCAAATGAACAAAGGCAATCTAGGCAACGTTCTTAATTAGTATTTTTTTTCTTTAAGAATTGGCCCAAACAAGCAGCTTCCCTGATTAACCAATAGCCCAATTAGCCAGAATCCATTGTATTATGAGGATTAAATGAATATTTCCATTCTCCCCACTTAATGTATGAAAGGCTCACATACTAGAGTGTTTAGTCCTAAAAGTGCCTATATGTTCTGATTTGAGGGGCCATCTTGATTTCTTTTCTGTCTCAATGCTAATACTTCTGCCCTCAAGGCTTTTCTCCACAATACTCAATTCTCTCATGTGTTTTGTTTTTCTGGTTTCAGCTTCTCCCACCATACGACAGATTACAGTCATTGCTGTTGTCTATGTATGTTTCTATGTATATTCATTCTGCAGGAAAACGTAAATGCCTGGGCTGCTTTCTCTTTCCAAGCAGCTGAGTTTGTAGAGTCTGTAGTCAGCACTGTTGGCCTCCGATGTTTTTATCCAAGGTTCTTTCAGAAGTCAGGAAAGAGACACAAAGCTTTTTGCTTCATGATTGTTTTATTAAGCATTAATAGAACAAAGAGAGTGTTGAAAATGGACAGTAACAGGAACAGAAAGCAGAATAAAGGCTGAAGGACAAGGAGACTCAGATGGTGCTGCCTTGTGATTAACTAATTCTATACTCCATTGATGAGAAAAATTCCATTCAAATTTGTAGATCAGATTCAGCCTATTAGAAAGCACTTGTTCAAATAATGCAGCACCAAGAGAAGCTTCCAGAACTTCCCAGAATTACAGCAATGAAACAACTAGGACACACTGAGCAGCTGCATGTACATATTGTGACCACTAGGAAGCATACTAATCTGTTACAAGTATTTAAGAACTACTTAAAATACAAGCAGACAATTAATAGTCAAACTGCAAAGAAGATAGCAATTAAACAGTCAGATCTAAGTACCAACGCTCAGCAATGCTCAGCTTATGAACTGAGGAATATGCACAAAGCGCTGGAGGAGCTCAGTAGGTCAGACAGCATCTATGGATGGGAATGAACATTTTGACTATCCTTGCCACCAGTTGTGGTGTAATTGTAGTTTCTCTTTATAAGCCTCGCTTGTAACCCTGGTGACCTCTGGCTATAACAATCTCTCAGAGATCCTACAAGCTTCAGAATACATGTCAGCACTTGGTTGCAGATCAGTGATAGCTAACTTCTGTGTCAAACCAACAACAAAGCCATTATTTTGTAATTATTTACACTTTTACACTTTGAACCAGATACATTGTTAAACAACTTGTCTCACATTTGGTCATGGCTGAACTACAACCTAAACACTGACAAGGTCAAATTCACCATATAAGATCCGGGTCACAAACAATGTTCCATCAGTTTCAGGCTCTCTAATTATTGGCTGGCCGAACCAGATTCCTTGTTATGTCGTTTTTGATCCCTAGGTGAGTTTCTGATCTCAGAGTAAAGACCACCTACCACCTTAGTAATTGTGGTAACTTTACTTTACAAAAGGACCACTCGACAATTTTATGGCCAAAAGAGCATCTTTATCTGGGACGGCAAATGATATTTACAAAACAGAGGCTTCCTGGCACCATGTGCGGCCTGGGTGGAGGAACTATATACAACGCATACTGGAAGTTAAACCCCGCCAACCCCGGATTCTGCCTCTTGTTACCTACAGCTCCCCGATTAGTATTAACTTACTTTTAATAATACTCACATTACAACACTTCTTCCCCTTTAAAATCCAACATTCCCCAAATATAGAAGAACTGGGAAATAAAAAAAACAGTGGTATCATTAGCAACAGGTTACTGATACAAAACACCTAAAAAACATGGCAAATTCAACATTCAATCTAACAACATCAAAGATTCAGTCTGTCAGGAGTTTTGTGAGTGCTCTGTGATCTCTGCACTATCCCCGGTGACCCAGCAGGCACCGCTGGTGAGGATGTTTTGGGTCGATCTAGTGCTGGGGACATGAGAGGGGTCGGTGTGTCCACGTGAGAATGTCCATCCTCTTCAGGGGACTCTGCCCCTTCTGCCAGCGTCTCTCTCTGGCAAAATCATTGATGGACATTCTTCCCCAGTAGTCTGTCTCACCATCGGAAACTCCATGGAACTGTCTACCTCTGAGCCTGTATCGTGATGCATGTGCACATGGTCCTGATGTCTGCGGAAAACACGCCCATCAGTCAGCTTAACAACATAGGAGACTGGACCACTCTGCTCAAGAGTAACCCCAGGTAGCCATTGCTGATTATTGCTACTGCTGAAGTTTCTCTCATAGAAATTGTCAACTGGTTTTAACTGTCTTTCGCGCGCATGTTGATCATGTCCCTCTTTCTGCTTTTCCTGCTTTATCTCCACTTTTACCTTCATGTCCGGACACAGGTCTAATATTGACTTGGGCCTATGCCCCATCAGCATCTCTGCTGGAGTGCGTGGAGTCGTAGTCTGTGGTGTGAGCTGGTATTTAACCAGGAAATGTGAAAGCCAGGTACTAAGAGAGTCCACTGTCATCCACTTCAGACCTTCCTTCACTGTCTGAACAGCCTGCTCAGCCAAGCCATTTGAGGCTGGGTGGAAAGGGGCTGTCCAAATGTGACGAATGCCATTCTGCTGCATGAATTCACTAAACAGCTCACTGGTGAACGTCGGGCCATTATCAGTGACCAGAGTGTCAGGCAACCCGTGGACTGCAAACACTTGCCTGAGTTTGTCTATGGTCGAGGGGGCTGTGATGTTGCTCATGATGTGAGCTTCTATCCATTTGGAGTGCACATCTACCATTACAAGAAACATCTGCCCCATAAAGGGGCCAGCAAAGTCCAAATGTAGCCTAGACCAGGGGTAGACTGGCCTCTCCCATGGGTACAAAGGAGCTGGTGGTGGCATGTTCTGATTGGTCTGACATTCCGTGCATGATTTTACCTTGTTCTCCAGATCCTGATCCATCCTTGGCCACCAGACATAGGATCTTGCAAGGCTTTTCATTCGAGACACCCCTGGATGAGTCTCATGAACTTCCTCCACAATCTGTGAACAGCCAGGGGGAGGCACGATGACCCTCATCCCCCCCCCTCCCCCCCCCCCAGAAGATGCAGCCATCCTGCAGACTCAGTTCTGTCTTGTGTTTGGCATAAAGCCTCAGTTCCTCTCCTTCCATGACTCTGGGCCAACCTTGTAAAAGAGAAGTCTTGACTTGAGACAGGACTATGTCCCTCTCTGTCCATTGCTTGATCTGAGTCACCTTTACAGGTGTCTCTGACAGCCTCTCCAATGAAAACACAGTCTCTGGAGGCACATATGTAGTAACAGGTGTCTCAGGTAAAGGGAGTCGACTCAGTGCATCGGCGTTTGCATTATCCCCATCCGCTCTCGCTCTGTACACAATAGTATACTGGTAGGCTGAAAATGTGAGAGCCCAACGCTGTATCCTGGCTGAGGCTAGCAGTGGGATGCACCTGGTCTCACTAAAAAGGCTCAGCAGTGGTTTATGGTCCATATAAATTGTGAATACAGGTCCATAGAGGTACTGATGAAAACGTTTGACCGCAAAAACAATGGCCAGACCTTCTTTGTCGAGCTGTGAATATCCTTTCTCACCAGGTGTCAGGGTACATGAAGCAAAACCGATAGGCTTCTCCGAACGGTCCTCCACTACGTGTGAGAGAACTGCCCCGACTCCATAGGGCGAGACGTCGCTTGAAAGGGTGATCTCCTTGTCTGGGTCATAGTGAACGAGCAGCTTTGCTGAGTGCAGTTCTTTCACTTTCTTGAAAGCTTCCTCCTGCTCTTCACCCCACCGCCACTTAGTGTCATTGTGAAGCAGTGGGGCCAAAACCTTTGAGAGGTCCGGAAGAAACTTGCCATAATAATTCACCATGCCCAAAAATGATCTGAGTTCAGTGACGCTCTTGGGGCTTGGGGCCTCCTTGATAGCTCTCACTTTGTCCTCCACTGGGCAAAGCCCCTCAGCTGTAATCTTGTGTCCCAGGTAAGTCACACTCAGAGTCAGGAACACATATTTTCTGCGTTTCAACCGCAGACCTGCACCTGAGAGTCTCGTCAGCACCTGTTCTAAGTTAGCCAGATGCTCCCCCTCCGTGGCTCCCGTGATCAAAGTATCATCAAGATACACTGCTACATGCAGAATCCCCTGCAGAGTCCATTCTCCTTTGGAAAATGGTGGGGCTAGACACCACTCCAAACACAAGGCGATTGTATTTGAATAATCCCTTGAGTGTATTCATGGTGACATATTCCTTTGAATCCTCGTCGAGCAGCAGCTGTTGGTAGGCGTGGCTCATGTCCAGCTTTGTGAACAGCTTACCCCCTGACAGGGTCGCAAACAGGTCATCCACCCGTGGCAATGGGTATTTCTCCAGTTTAGAGATCTGATTCACTGTAAGCTTGTAGTCCCCACATACCCTCACCGTTTTATCTGCCTTCAAAACTGGAACAATGGGAGCCGCCCACCTTGAAAACTGGACGGGCTCAATGATGCCCAGCCCCTGTAAATGCTCCAGCTCCTCCTCGATTTTGCCTTTCATGGCATAGGGCACTGACCTGGGCTTATGATGCACCATCAATAACTCACTCTGAGACGTAAAAGCGAGATATCGGCTTTTATTGACTGGAAGAAGGAACAAGCAGTGAGTGACCACCATACTACATCCTGGAGACTGAGAGGCCAGGCTCAGGCCTCGATCACCTTTATACAGGGGTCTGTGGGAGGAGCCACAGGAGCAGTCAGCAGGGGGCATGTCCAGACAGGTATATGTAGTTCAGCACAGCTTAAAAAACGTGGTGAGGCCTCAAGGTCGACATGGAGTTTCACAGTCACGCTCTTCAGTGTGCCCAGCTCGTCCCTGAAAACGTCACTATACCGCTGCAGAATGTCCTCCGTCGTGTGTGCATACCAATTCAATGCCAGTTGAGCCTGGTTTTGCAAAGCCAATCATGGCCCAAAGGACTGGGCCCACTGCCCTGAGCTATCACCAGCCTGGCTTCAGCCTTCTGACCCCCAGCTGAAATATCCACGTATAACACCCCTAAACGAGGTATGGGCTGCCCCGTATTGGTCCCAAGTTGGAGCTTAGACAGTCTGATGAGAGGCAGGTTGGACCCCCATGTCCTCCTGTAGGTCTCTTCACTAATGACCAATGCAGTAGCCCCTGAATCAATCTCAAACTTAATGTCCTTTCCCTCAACAGTGACTGTGGCATAATATGGTTCAGGTGGTCCCTCATCCGTTTCCACCCCAAACATGTTGTAGACACACGCTGCCTCCTCGCCTGCTTCTTCTAGGTGGTGTGTGGCTGCCTGAGCCTGTTGGATTTTCCCCTGCCCAGGCTTAACCTCACCCTTTATGCTCCAGCACTTTTTAACTAAACGTCCCTTTTTGCTACAAGCATGGCAGACAGTATCTTTGAATTTGCAAATGTTTGCATAGTTGCGTCCCTCCACACTGAAAACATTTCACCTGCTTTGCCTGTTTACCAGTCTCCCTCCTGACTTGGCGCACTGCCATCAACTGCAACCCCCCATGTCCTTTCTGGATATCTTTGGCATTTTTAGCAGTCACCTCCATGCCTTGGGCAATCTCTAGGGCTTTCTTGAAAGTCAACGGTGGGGTTTCCTACAACAAGCAGCTTTGGGTGGCATCATTATTAATGCCGCATACTAATCTATCACGGCTATCATGTCATCCAACATGGCTCCGAAATCGCAATGCCCCAACAGTTGCCAAAGCTCGGCCACAAAATCACCCACAGACTGATCTGGCTTCCGGACATGGCTGTGAAACTTGAATCGTTGGTCTATTACCGAAGGTTTCGGATTGTGGTGGTTCACCACGAGCTTGACCAGTTCATCGTATGGAATTTCTCCCAGTTTCTGCGGTGTGGCTAAATTCCTCATCAGCTTGTACGTCCTTGCCCCACACACACTCAGGAGAATAGAGCACTTCTTAGCCTCCTCAGTAATTCCATTGGCACAGAAAAAGTGTCCCAACCTTTCCTCATACTCCAGCCAGTCCTTGACACGCTCCACAAATTCACTGATTATCCCGAACGTAGCCATCTGAACTCGAGGCTCCTTGTCTGCTCACAGCTCCCGTTCGAAATGTACCGACACGTCCACAAAACCAGTTCACCTCATCGCCAAAACTTTGTGGTAACTTCTACTTTACAAAAGGACCACTCTACAATTTTATGGCCAAAAGAACATCTTTATCTGGGATGGCAAATGATATTTACAATACAGAGGCTTTCAGGTACCTCGTGTGGCATGGGTGGTGGGACTACATACAATGCACACTGGGAGTAAAAACCCTGCCAATCCCGGAACCAGCCTCTTGTTACCAACATCGTCCCGATTCATATTAACTTACTTTTAATAATGCTCACGTTACAACAGTAATATTGCTCTCTCTATCCTTATGCTCCCCACTTTGCAACTAAAACTCTACTCTGTGTTTTTGCTAATTCAGAATTAACAAGCAGCATAGTAGCATAGTGATTAGCACAATGTTTCACGGTACAGGCGACCGGAGTTCAATTCCCCTCTCTGCCTGTAATACGCTTGTATGTTTTCCCCCGTGATCATGTGGGATTCCTCCGAGTGCTCCTATTTCCTCTCACAGTTGGTAGGTTAATTGGTCATTGTAAACCCATGATTAGGCTAGGATTAAATCGGGGATTGCTAAGTGATGCAGCTCAAAGGGCCAGAAAATCCTATTCTGCACTGTATCTCAATAAATAAAAATAAAGATTCCTCCTGTCTATGCCAGCCCCAGTGCTGTCTAAGTGTATTGTTATGAAGGCTTCTTGTTCATCATCCAACTTGACATAAATTTGACTTTAATTAAAAAATTGCTGCACCATCCCATTCATCATCTCCACTAGCTAAAACCATCTCCTGAGGCACCAGTGTGATAACTTGAAAACGCATATCCACAAAAATATCCCTTGCCCCACCACTTCTCTGCACTCACCCAGGGCAGGTTACAGTCCTTCAATTTTGCCTCTCTTCTTCTTCTTGTTTTATGGCTGTTGGCAACCAGCTTAATTGTGCATTATCACCACGATTTTGCCTCTTGCTCAAACCCCTTTTATTTGTCCATGAATGAAGGCCTAAAATCCAGGCTTCAGTGTCCTAGCTCAATAATTTTCTTCTTGCACCATTCTGTCTCTCCAGCTTTATTTGTTCTCGACCTCCCCTCTTCTTCTACTCCTCACTATGGCCTCTTCCCTCTTTCTATCTGCCTATCAACTCCCCCCTGTGTCCCATGCTCCCTCCCTTTCTCCTATGGTCCACTTTCCTCCCCTGTTAGATTCCTTCCTCACCAGCCCTTTACCAGGCTTCACCTATCATCTTCCAGCTATCCTCCTCCTCCTCCCACCTTTTCATTCTGGTATCTTCCCCCTTCCTTTCCAGTCCTGAAGAAGGCTGTCAAGACTTTCAGATATGGCCCAAGTACAAAGTGAGAAACACTGAAGAGGGTCAACAATCTACTGAATTTAATGAGATCTATTGAATAATTTAAAGATAAAAAAACAATAAACAGTAGGCCAACAGAGTCATTAAATAATGCCTCAACCACACTAGATCAGATAAATCCGTAACCAAAGCATTTTCTCTTTGTTTTGACCCTCCGTCGCACTGAAACAGTGTTTTTCCTCCCCCGAAAGCAGAGCTTTTCTAAAATTCTCCCCAGAGTGTTTAAATCTGAAAAAGTCAGCTGGGCGGTGTAGTGTGTATAGGGTAACTGGAGCTTTTTAAAAATGCCGTCACAACGTGCCGGAACAGATGGTGGCGGCAACACAGCATTTGTTTTCTTGAACTAAGAGGAGGAAATGGAAATAGTATACCGTTCTTCATCGCTTGTTTTCTGTAGCTGTGTCCTGCGCACGTGCCCAGTAGGAGGAGATTTGCCCAAATACCTGTTTTAATGTGGACGGAGGTATTTTCGGAAATGCCTGGTGTGGACGCCTATCGTTTTCTCGCGACACCAGCATTTTCAAAATTCATCGGCTCTGTGGATGTAGCTTAAGACTCTCAGACTGTTACCGCCAACACTGCAGCCTGAAGCAACACCTAATTCCAAATGAATACCACTCCATTACAGTGTCTGTCGAAATAGTATTCTTCTGTCCTGGACAAGAATGAAAGTAAGGAGGGAAAGTAAACATTGCCGTGCTTTTGATCAAGTCTCAACAGCACTAGAACAAAAAGTAGGGAGTTAAATACCACCATAACGGAATGCTAATTAGCTGGTTTGTGCATGCTCACGAGCACGATTGTCAAACCTGTTGTGCAGCCCATCTGTGCAGGCGTGTAGACCCTGCAGCAGGGTCCAGGGTTGTGACAAAGGGTCTCAGCCTAAAACGTCAACTGTTCATTCATTTCCATAGATGCGGACTGACCTGCTGAGCTCCTCCAGCAGTTTGTGTGTGTTGCTTTCAGATAGTTCTCAAAACCTGAATTTTCGACCAAGCTATACTGTTCCACTAAAATCCAGATACTTCCTTCCCTGTGGTGGCCAGTGTCAATACTTCAATGCAGCACTTTGTAAGGATGTTTTACTATGTAAAAATGAAAATTGCTGTCCTAATGACACTCAGTCTTTATTTTTATTTATTTATTTTTATTGCAATACAGCACGGAATAGGCCCTTCTGGCCCTTCGAGCTGCACCAGGCCGCAACCCCGATTTAACCCGAGCCTAATCATGGGGCAATTTACAATGACCAATTAGCTTACCAAATGGTACATTGTTGGATTGTGGAAGGAAACCCACACAGTAGCATAGTGGGTAGAGCAACGCTTTACAGGTTCAATTCCCTCCGCTGCCTGTGGAGTTTGTAGGTTCTCCTCTGTGTGTGTTTCCTCCAGTTTCCTCCCACAGTCCAAAGGCCTACGGGTTGGTAGGTTAGTTGGTCATTGTAAATTGTAAATCAGGCTAGGATCAGGGGATTGCTGGGCAGCACAGCTTAGAAGGTCAGACAGTGCTCATTCTGCCCTGTATCTCAATAAATAAATAAGAATGTTCCTAAATTTTTTAATCTGAAAAACTTTGTTCTTGACAGCCCTATTTTATTTAATTTTTTTTTCAAACCTTCATTGACAGATCAAGCTTTTAGCATATGGAAAAGGAAAGGTATAAAATGTTTTCGTGATCTTTTTTTTTGAAGGTACTTTGATGTCTTTTGATCAACTTTCTAACAAATTTAAATTACCTAAATCTAATTTTTTTAGATACTTTCAAATTAGAAATTTCTTACACAAAATTCTTCCATCTTTTCCCAATTCAACTCCATTGGATTTTTCAGATTTGATTTTCACCTTTAATCCCTGCCAGAAGGGATTAGTAGCTTTTATTTATAACATGATTATGAAGATACAACCAGAAATATCAGATAGAATTAAACAAGAATGGGAAAAAGAACTTCAATATAATATATCAACAGATAAATGGGAAAAAATTTTTACAAATGGTTAATTCCTCTTCTATATGTGCTAAACATGCTTTAATACAATTTAAAATTGTACATAGAGCTTATATGTCTAAAGATAAACTTGCTCGATTCTACTCGCATATCAATCCTCAATGTGACAGATGTCACTTAGAAGTGGCTTCATTGACACACATGTTTTGGTCATGTCCCACTTTACATAACTATTGGAAGGACATTTTTGATGTCATTTCCTCAGTGTGGAATATCGATTTACAATCTCATTTTATTACTGCAATTTTCGGTATGCCAAATGAAGATGGTAATCAGTTTTCCCCTTCAATCAGACGAATGATTGCTTTTGGAACATTAATTGCCAGAAGGTCTATATTACAAAACTGGAAAGAAGTAAATCCTCCTACCACATCTCAGTGGTTCTCTCAAACTATTTCCTATCTGAGTTTGGAAAAAATTAGAAGCACTATTTTTGACTCATCAATTAAATTTGAAGAAACCTGGGGACCGTTCATTCGACATTTTCATATGAATTAATTTGGCCTTTTTCAGATCCTCTCTCTACTTATCCTTGTTCAGGTATGGAGTTCCTGAGTTTTTTCTTGACACTATCACATACTATAAACTGTTACTATTGCCCATGTTAGTTTAGTTTAGTATTTTTTTCAATATATATTTTCTTCTATATATTTTCAATTTTTTTTTCTCTTTTGATGATTATTTTTGTTTTTTTTTCATATATATTTATATAGACTTGATTGATTAATGTACCTTTTGTTGATTGATGTTTAATAGGATATTATTATCCTATTACTAATGTAATTTCAAGTCTATTGAATTTGTAATCTATTCATTATCATGCTATGTTTTTTCTTATATATATATGAAATTTAATAAAAAGATTGAAAAAGAAAGAAAAAGAATGTTCCAACTCCTTCCAGCTGTGGCTGGAATTGAACCCCAGTCACTGATGCCGTAAAGCATTGTGATAACCACTACACTACCATGTCATCCTTGTAATGCCTTTATCAAAGCCATTATTAAATTGTGCTCCCACATCTGCGGAAAGTGCTCCTGCAGATTTCCACCGTCAACATCCTTTTAACCGCAGGGCCCATAACTTTGCATACTATGCCTTTGAGAAGGCAGGTTCATGCGGCAATTTTATTAATGGCTGATGTCGTTTCCTGGTCACTGCAGAGCACTCTTATGCAATGCTTACACTACAGTACTATATACTGCCATGTCTCCGGCTGATAGAAAGCATCGGTTAAGGTCCTTACCCAGTGTGAAAAATTAATCAATATATCAGACTACCCCCTGTAAGTTCTCCTTTTTACACTTATTAAATTATTTTAATGATTTTGACTGCGTGTGTTAAAATAACAAAGAAATCCCCCTGTGGCTGTGTACTGAGTGGATTATCATTAATCTTAGCGAGGCCTGAAGCAGTTAGATTGATGAATGTGGTATGAAGCTTTGGGCTTTAAGGCTTTTCCCAGTAAGAGATTCCCCCTGCCTCTGCTGCATGATTGTATGATAAAGCTTCTCCAGAGCTATTGAGCTTGACTGGTCAGTAACGAGCAGGAGCACCTTAGCTGTGTTGTTCCTGGACTTATCGTCTTGGTTCTCAGAGGAAGGAATTTTCTCCATGTGTTGTGCAATCTGTCCGACAGGGGATAACCTGTCTGTTCACAAAGCACTGTCATTATGAAACTGACTTGAATGTCTATAGAGAGATTAAAGCAAGAGAGAGCGAGAGGAAATGCTAATGCATTAAACATTCAGTTCCCAGATAGATGGCGATGTGTTTAATAAGAACGAGTAGCAAATCCAGTATCTTAAGCAACACAAACAAAATGCTGGAGAAACTCAACAAGTCAGGCAGCATCTATGGAGGAATTGAACAGTCGCTGTTTCAGGCCGAGACCCTTCATCACGACTGGAAAGGAAGGGAGCAGAAGCCAGACTAAGAACATAGGGGGAGGTGAAGGGGTACAAATGCCAGGTGATAGGTGAAACCGGGTCAGGGAGAAGGTGGATGGGGGAAACTGTTGATTGTTTATTCTCCTTCGATGTTTTCCTTTAGCATTTTGTGTGCTGCCCAGAGCATCCACAGAATCTCTTGTGTCCCCAATCTATTAATGCTGGATGTTTTGATTTATCCTTATGTTCTTTCCTATTAGCCTGCCCTTCCCTGTTGAAAAATGCATTTAAGAGAAGTTTGGATAGGTACGTGGATGGAAGGTATGGTCTGGTGGCAGGTCGATGGGAGTAGGCAGTTTAAATGGTTCAGCACAGACTAGATGGGCTGAAGGGCCTGTTTCTGTGCTTTGGTTTTCCATGACTCTAATAAGCTTTTTATTTTCCAAGTTTTAATGCTCATATTTTCATTTGATTTTTTAAAATCAGCTTATGTTTTCTCATTAACACAAGGAAGTCTGCAGATGCTGGGAATCAAAACGTTGACAATTTGTTCATTTCCATTTATTTATCTGTTTGTTGAGATACAGCATGGAGTATGCCCTCCTGGCCCTTCAAAGCTGCACGGCCCAGCAATCCCCAATATTTAATGCTTGCCAATTAACTTACCCACCGGTACGTCTTTGGACTGTGGGAGGAAACTGGAGCACCCAGAGGAACCTATGCGTTCATGGGCAGGAGATACAAACTTACAGCCATGGCGGGAACTGAATCCGGGTTCCTGTACTGTAAAGAGTTGCGCTAACCACTGTGCTATTGGGCTGACGGACCTACTGAGTTCCTCCAGCATTTTGTGCGTGTTGCTTATGTTCTCATTGTTTAACCTTTCTGCATCATTTCCTCTTTCATGGTTTACCACACAAATAATCCTAGAAATCCCCCGCTGCCAAGAAAGAAAATGATTCCTTCTTCAGCCGTGACTCCTTCAACGTGCAGGAGCCTCGACTATTCAATGCATCGGACCAAACGCACGGGGTAACCTGCCCTGTGCCTCCCATCCTCTGCTCAGAAAAGCTTGGGTTTGGTGACTGTTCTCCTGGATTAGACAGGGAATGATCTTTGTTCCTGCTGGCAGATGGTTGAAGGGCTAGGAAACATACCTAGGTTGAAGGTTTTAAGCAGACATATGAGGGGATTGTGATGAAAAGCCTTTTTTTTTGACTCACTAATTTTGATCTTGGAATTTAATATCTGAGAACAGGGTGTAAAACAGAATTGATGATGGCTTTAAAACAAGAACAAAATAGGGCAAATTATTGAAAATAATTTACAGGACACAATAAAGGCATGGGAAAGAATAAACTAGATTCCACTGTATAGACTCAAGATGCTGTTTGGCCTCCTTCTGTGCTGTAAAAATTTGATGACTCAATGATTCTGCTCCTGACCCCAGCCCTCTGCTTCCTCGTAGGCCAATTCCTGATCCTTTTACAGCAGATAAGGGGATCTGGATCAATGCACTTCTAGGCATTGACAGGCAAGCTCCAATGGTATTGAACAGCAATTCCCTTTAAAGAAGAGATATCAGTAAACATTCAAGGAAATTAAGCCTGAATCAAGCAGCTCTTCTGATCAAAAAAAAAATCTGAAATCACTAATTAAATCAGAGTGATTTAGTTGAAATCAATCAAACCAATAATTTCCTGCATTACATTAAATGGCTTAATTTTAAGGAGGCGGTTGTGGAGTTGAGTCGTAAGGGAATTCAGTCCTGGGAGAAACGATTAAATGCTTCTACATTCAAAGATTTTAAAGTACATTTATTATTAAAGTATGCATGCACCATAGAACCATTCCCCACCGACAGCCATGAAACAAAGAAAACCATGGTACTGACCCGCTCAAAGGAAAATATCAACCCCCCCCATCCCCCATGTGCGTGCAAAAAAAATCAAGCAAACCACAACAAAAACGGACAAGCCAAAATACAGAACATAAAACACAAAATCAAAAAGGATATTTCAGTTCAGCTCAGTGCTCATTATCTACTCGAGAGGGCATTTCAAATCCACTACTTCTTCCAAGTTATAAAAACAAAGTTCAATGTAAAGTTTTTTAACAAAATACATTTAAGTTACCATATTCTACCCAGGGATTCATTTTCTTGCAGGCATTTACAGGACAAAGAATTTACTTGTAATGCCCTGGTTCACACGTTTACCCCTATGCTGTAGGGATTTCTCTTCAGCATAGAGATCTGTTCTGCTTTCAGCCTGTTTGGGTTACTGTGAAAGATAAGGGCTGCTTAGCAATGTGTGTCATCCAATTAAGATGGTGGAACTAAGTTTTAGGGAATACCGGGGGGAGAGGTGTTGTGAGGAACACTAAGGTTGGTCTTTGTCTTTGTTTGGCAGGAGATGATGAGGGAAGGAAGACGTTGGAGAGAACTGTCCATAGGATTCAATCCGGTGGGAAAACGCTATTCAATGGAGCTGAAAGTGGGGAGGTCTACTGAAGATCAATGAGTATGAGTTTTGGAAGAGTTGAGCACCAACCTGTGCACAGTTGACTTTTCAATTATAATGGGCCCTTTTTGTTTATTTATTTCTTTTCTTTACCAACTCTTTGGCCAAGTTAATGTTCATAAATATGCTTTCTTTATAATTATGTGCAGTGTATGATCTGCTGATGGGCGATTTCATGGGGCAGTAAATCACACAATATTCATACAAACTGGGGTTTGGGTGGGCAAGATATCACAATCTCACTGATTTGACGGAACCAAAGTCAAATGCAACCTAGAAATATGAAGCCTGAGAAAGGTGCCTTCATTGCTGCGGAGTCCAGTGGCTGCGAGCGAGGGGCAAATGAGCCATTTCTAGAGAAGCCCAGTAAAAAGGGGTTACATTGCAGGGGCTCATCCAGGATTGAGTTGGTTGGAAGATGTGTGATTGTCATAAGCATTGATTGTGGTTGGTGTTTAAGCCTAATTTAAACTATTGTCCAGGAAAGTGATTAAGACATGTGGTTCTGGACGCTGCAGGGATGGAGCATTGGTGCGATTCAAAGAGATTGCCTGTAACTAATGCTTGTGTTCTGAGCAGGGTGGATATCTGCAGACCAGATGAATTGTTGACTAGGGTTTTAAGTACCATTAGAGCATGAGGAAAGGTTACGATCATGGAGCGCAGTTTGACCAAACAGTGGGCAAAGATTTTGTTTTTGCTCAGACTAGCAATGACATCCCAGCAGTGGATCTGCCTGTTACCCTTAGGGTCCCCCGGAGAGGCAGGGCCATCTATACTTTCAGAGAAGAGGAGAGTGTAGCCGGGGTTGTCAAATTGCAAGCCGAGCTTCCCGTAGCTGAGGGCAGAGACTTTAAAGACAAGCTGCTCTCATTTTTGCGGAGTGAGGGGAAGGAGTGGTCTGATGTGAGAGGTCTAATGAATCCTCCAGTGAGGGGTTAAAATTCTGTGTTGGTATCGGCCCTTACATCCCTGGTGGATAAATGGAAAAGTGCACTGGCGGACAGTGAAAGTTACTGTAGACTGAGAATGTTTTCTGGATGGAGGCCTACCCCCGATGGGGAGGAAAAATATGAGACTAGGGCAAAGCAGACATCTCAGATGCTGGATGAGTGGCAGTGATAATGTGAAAAGACAGTGACTGGTAGAGAGTCGAAAAGATCCAGCTGCCAAAATAGTGAGGGCCTTAAAGGCAGAGAGCCCATTTGCTGCTTCCGCGGGCGACATGCAAGTACCACAGAGCATTTTTGGCAAGATGGAAAGCCCAACGGAACTTATGACGGGGTTTAGGAACATATTTCAGAGAAAAGGGGAGAAACTTTCTGCCTACATTTTTCAGCTAGAGTGACAGCTGCATTGCTTGTGGCATGAAAGAGCGATTAAACTGGCTGAGGTGAATCAACTGAGGATGGGCCAAGTGTCAAAGGGTGCACAGTCACAGGATATGATCACATTAAGCTTCTGAATTTCCCATAAGATGTGTCCCTGCCCCCAATTTGTTGAGCCGATCAGAGAAGTAAGAGGGGAGGGAAATATGATGGAGGAGCGGGAGGCTGCTGTCAGTAGGGTACAGTCCCCGGTTGTAGCCCCAGTTGCTGAAGTGACCCCCCGACGTCCCACAGGCGGGAGTGTCACAGGAGTTTGTGGAAGATTTTAGAGCGAGGTATCTCGGTTTTGATTGGCTGTCACCGAGCATGACAAAGCCGACAGGGAGACAGATGCACGGATGAGACACACTAGTAAGCAGAGTGCTGCTATTAACCCTTGAAAAGCGGAGCAACCAGTGTTGTCTGTTACAACCGTGGTGAGGAGGGACACTTCAGGCGGGAGGGCGAAGGACAGGAAAGTGGGCCCACAGTTACTTGAACACAAGGGGAAGTCAGGAAACTTCGGAGAGACCCAATGAGGGAACAGCTCAGCTTATCAGGGAAGCACATTCTAATCAATGTATCAAGAAAAATGCTAAAGTGAAAACCCCTATTCCTGAAGGCTTAGGGGGGCAAGCTCCAGTGTACCCTAATGGATCGGGGTATTTATGTTGGAGCCATGCTTGACACAGGTTCTCAGGTTACTCCGCTGTCCAGATCCTTCTACAACTGGTATTTTACGCATTTACCTTTAACGCCACTCAGTGTCCTGGAGCTCTGGGGCCTTAGTACTGATGACCACCCGTTACCCTTCCTTGGGGAAGAACAGGAGGAGAACAAAAGGAGAAGTTTACGTTAGCCCTTCAGATCCTTTTGGAGCAAGTTGGGATGCAAAATGTGAAGACGCCTTTCATTTGCTGGAGAAGATGCTGATGAAAACACCTGGGTTGGCTTTTGCAAACCCCTAATTGCCATATGTATTGCATGCAGATGCTAACCAAGAGGGCTAAAGGGGTGTTCTATCAGGGCACAGGGTTGAGACCTATTGCTTTTGTCACCAGGAGCCTGTCATTCTCTGAGTGTAACTACCCATGCACAAATTGGAGTTTCTGGCATTGAAATGGGTTGTGGGGGATAAGCTAAGTGATTATGTATAAGGTGAGGACACAGAATAATCTATTGATTTATATCCTGACCTCGGTGAAATTGGATATCACAGGTGGTTGGGGGCGTTGTCTGCCTACGATTTCAGCCTGAAGTACTGGCCGGGGAGTCGGAACATTGATGCTGATGTGTTGTCCCAATGTGTGCATGTAGAGCTGGAAATGGATGGAGAGTGGGAGAGCATTCCTGCACCTAGAGTTAAAGCAATGTGCCTGTTTTCCATCTGGGGAAGTCAGAGGCAAGGTCAGGGCAGGATAGTATGATGGATCACTTGGGAGCTTCTGGTTGTGCCATTCCACAAGCTTACTGCAAGCTGACCGCTTTGTATACAAAGAAGTTGCCTGCATTGAGAAGTGGGGATGTGGCCGCCGCACACCGAGATGACACTTGTATAGGTACCATTTGGTTAGCTGTTGTAGAAGGGGATATGGCCCGAACTAAAAAGATGAAACACCCTGGTGTATCTCAACTGCTGAGGGAATGGAACAAAGTGGAGTTGAGGAACCAGATACCATGCCGGGTTATGTCTCCTCCAGACAGGTCTTGGTGTTCCCAGTTGGTTCTGCCTGAGAAATATCGGAGGTTGAAGTCACTTCATGATGATTCAGGTCATTTGGGGTCAGAGGTTGGTTCTACTGGCCCCGAAAGAAACCTGAGGTCGAAGAGTACAGTAAGTCGTATATTTGATGTTATTGGAGGAAAACACTGTGTACAAGGGCCATTCCTTTATCTCATCTGTAGAGTGTGGGGCCACTTGATCTGGTGTGTATGGATTTCCTCTCCCTAGGGCCCAGCAACACAGCGAATGTCCTGGTTATTACTGATCACCACACCAGATATGCTCAAGTCTTCCTTACAAAGGATCATAGGGCATCCACCGTGGTCAAAGTCTTATGTGAGAAGCATTTTGTTCATTATGGGCTTCCCAGACAGGTACATAGCAATCAGGGAAGTGATTTTGAGAGTAGGCTCATACGTGAGTTACTGAGCACACTTGGAGTCGGGAAGTCAAGGTCACCCTCAGGGTGATCCCCAGCCTGAGAGGTTCAATTGGGCATTGCTAGACATTCTCGGGACTCTGGAGATCAGCAAGAACAAATTAAGTCAGCATATTGGGCATATGGTCCATTGCTACAGCTGTATGCAGAATGAAGCTACTGTGTACTCACCATATCATTTAATGTCTGGGCAAAAAGCACGATTGCTTGTTGACCTCTGTTTTGGGACTGGTGGGGAAGATTTGCCACAGAAGATCTATCTTAAATATATGTCTGAGATGTGGAAAGAATTACAAAAGGCTTATGAACTAACAGAGGTCTCTGATCCCAAGCAGAATCAAGGAAATACAAGGAAATATGATCAAAAGATTAGAGTCTCCCAACTGATTGCTGGAGACAGAGTTCTCATAAGGAACTTGGGGCTATCATGGAAACTTAAGTTGGCTGACCGCTGGGTGCCTACGCCTTACGTAGTAGAGAATCAGATGCCAAATGTGCTAGTTTTCCAGGTGAAGCCAGAAGATGTGAATGGACCTGTCAGAATTCTCCACTGGAACCACCTTCTACTTCTGGGACAAGAGATACGTGTCGACCCGGAGCCTAACATGGACCCTACACTTAGCGTGAAGATTCTGCGGTGACATGGGAGAACAGAAAGACAAGCATTGGACTTAACAACTGAACATGGTACAGACTCAGAGGATGAGGAAATTGGAGTGTAGTATATGTAACCTATGCAAACTCCCCAATAACTGACGAAGAGATTTCCAAACCTCTCCATGCTCATGCCGATAAAATGGGGGGGGGGGGGGGGGAGGGGTCTAACAGTCCAGCAGTGAAAAGGCAGGCCTGCAGTTGGACAGTGAAGGAAGACTGGGCTCTAAAGTAACTGAGAATGAAGCTGAACTCAGCCAAGTGACGGGGTGGGCAGGGTGGGGGGGGCTTCCCATGTAGACAGGAAAGATCCCTTGGAGTGTCTGAAAATGAAGAAGTAGATGATGAGATCAGGAGGTCTCAAAGAATCAGGAACCCCCCAGAGAGGCTGGTGAATGTCACACCGGGGGAACAGAGTCTTCCACATATCCCCCTGGTGAGATATGTCACTACCATTTACAAATGGATTGGAGCTCCTGACATCATGGAATTCCTTTGAAAACTGTGTTATTAATGAGGGGATGATAAATTACAAAGTCATGAGGACAGTGGCTGTTAGCGAGGGGCTAATAAGTCATTTCTAGAGATGTCCAGTGAAAAGGGGCTTCATTACGATAAACTTACACGAACTGGCAAATAACCCATGTGCATAAGAAGACAAACTGTGCAAACAATTAAAAAAATACTGAGAACATGAATTGTAAAGAGTCCTTGAAATTGAGTCTGTAGGTCATAGATTCTTTTCAGAATTATAATGAGTGAAATTATCCATGTCAATTCAGGAATCTGATGACTGAAGGGTAAGAACTGTTTCTGAACCTTGTCGGGTGGGCCTAAAGGCTTCAGTACCTCTTGCCCAATGGTAGCAGTGAGAATAGAGCATGGCCTGGATGGTAGAACTCTTTGATGATGGATGCTGCTGTCATATAGCAGCACTCCAGGTTAATGGACTCAAGGGTGGGGAGTATTTTGCTTGTGATGGACTGGGCATTATCCATCACTTTCTGTAGACCTTTCCATTTCTGGCCTTTGATGTGTCAATACTATGTCAAGACGCAACCATCTAGGATACTCTTTACAATGCATCTATAGAAATCTGACAAGCTTTTGATGACATGCTGAATCTACGCAAACTTTTAAGAAATTGTTAAATTGTTAAATTTGTTAAATTTGTTCGGCACGGACTAGGAGGGCCAAGATGGCCTGTTTCCGTGCTGTGATTGTTATATGGTTAAATTAGAGGCACTATTGTGCCTTCTTTGTGATGGCACTTACAGTATGTGTTGGACCAAGGACCCTCACCACCTCCATTCCCCTAGTGAAGACTGGCTTATGGACCTCTGGCTTCTTCTTCATGAAGTCAATAATCAGCTCATTTGTCTTGTTGATGTTGAGTGACAGGTTGTTGTTGTGGCATCACTCAACCAGATTTTCAATCTCCCTCTCATATGCCAATTTGTCACCACTTCTAATTTGGCCACCACCAGTGGTGTCATTGGCAATTTTAAGTATACCATCGGAGCTGTATTTAGCCTCACAGCCATAGGTATAAAGCAAGCAGAGCAGGGGGCTAAGCACACAGCCTTGTGGTGCTCCTGTGCTGATGGAGATTGTTGCCAATCCAAATTGACTGGGGTCTGCCAGTGAGAAAATTGAGGACACCATTTCACAGGGAGGTATTGAGGCCTGAGGCCCAGGACTTGAAGCATATTACCTAGCTTTGAAGGCATGATAGCGATGAATGCTGAGCTGTGGACAAAGAAGAGCATCCTGATATATGAATTTTCACTGTCCAGGTACTCCAGTGCAGAGTGAAGTTGACCTGTTGTGATAATAAGCAACTTGGTGGGTCATGCCTCAAGCAGAAATGGATATACTTCATGACCAACCTCTGCAAGCACTTCATCACAGTGGATGTAAATGCTACTTGATGATAGTCATTGAGGTAAATTGACATGTCCTTCTTTGATTGAAACCTCCTTGAACCAGAGGGGGACTTTGGCTTGCTGAAGCTGAGCTTGAAAAGATAACTAAACACTGCAGACAGTTGACTAGCGGAGGTCTTCAGTACATGGCCGGGTGTTGTGCATGGATTCACCCTCCTGAAAGATGCTCTCACATCAACCTCAGAGAGTGACATCACAGGATCATCAGTGGCTGATACTTCAGAAAAGTATTTTCATGTTCTGTCCATCAAAGTGAGCATAAAAGGCATTGAGTTCATCCTGGAGCAAACCATGTTGTCATTTATGTTGTTTGATTTAGTCACTGTCAACGTTTAGGCTTCCTCTATTCCCCAGAAAGGAAATGGTGGTCATCTTCTGGGGTTGGCAAATCATCTAGGAGAAGGAAAACTCTGCTCTCAAACCTCCTCTACCTTGTAGGCATATCCACTCATGGGGAAGGCTTCAGAAGTAAACCCTGAGGGAAAATTCCGGAGCTGGATTCCCTAAGGCAGGCCGACATTGAGTTCAAAATTGACTGCCAACTCCTGCGATGCTGTTGGTTTCAAACAGTATCGGTTTCTGCCATTCCTTTGGGTTCATCAGATGTGTGGAGAGGGGTATTTGCTACATGGGCAACAGCTTGCTCTCTACATTGTACTGCCCTGGCTTGTGTATCTAGACACCTAGGATGCAACATCCAGGTCGACCCTGACTATCATTCCCCATTCTGACCTTTCACTTCTCACCTGCCTATTACTTCCCCCTGGGTCCCCTCCTCCTTCCTTTTCTCCTAAGGTCCACTCTTCTCTCCCATCAGATTCCTTCCTCTCCTGCCCTTGACCTTTCCCACCCTCCTGGCTCCACCTATCACCTTCCAGCTACCCTCCTTCCCCTCCACCCCAGCTTTTCATTCTGGTATCTTCCCCCTTCCTTTCCAGCCCTGAAGAAGTATCTTGACCCAAAATGTCGACTGTTTATTCATTTCCATAGATGCTGCCTGACCTGCTGAGTTCCTCCAGCATTCTGTGTGTGTAACTAAGTATTTAATTAATAACACGTTTTCTGGTAAACGATCACCGCAAACAATGGAGAGGTAGAGTTCAGGCGAGTGAAGGCAAGGTCTGTCCACCAAAACCGAGAGTGAGGAAAGACCTGAGGTTTGATCGATCTAAGTGCCAGGCCAATTTGAAATGGTCGGGTAATGGCCGAGCTGTGGTGGTGAGGTCCAGGCCCAGATTGTATCAAAGTGACAGGGCCCGGGTCCTAGAGTGAGAAATGAACCAGTATTTGGACAATTTAAATACTTGGTGCAATTGAAAAGGCAGAGGGCTGGGACCAGAGGCAAGGTCAGGCTGGTTCTGCTCGCTGTCTTGCAAAGTTTCCTTGGCTCTGCACTGAACTGAGGTTGTGGCCTGTGGCCTGCTCCAGCTGCGATGATGCCAGGCTTCGTGCCTGTAGACTCACTTTCATTCTGAATGCTATCTGCTTACTTTTATTGTTTGCGTGATTTTACCCACTCTCTGCTCATTTGGTTGGGGGGGTGGGGGTGCTTGACGGCCATTTTTTAAAATGGCGCTTTTGGGTTTCTTTGCATTGTGGCTGCCTGGAAGGAAACAAATCTTGAGGCTGTATAATATATACATACTTTGATAATAAATGTACTTTGAACTTTAATATTACTTAGTTATTGTCTCACACAGGAGCGTTTGCACTTGTGCAGTTACTATGCAACAGTGATAGCACCACAAATCTATAACAGTGGGAAAGGTGTCCCGATACAAGCTAACATTCTGGGTTGCTCTTGCAGCTGGCCTGATCTCAAAGGGCCAGAAGGCCTCCTATTCAATGATAAATGTGAAATATGATTCAATAAATTTAATTGTTCCTTCAATTATAGGAAATGTGAGTAAGCTGGAGTGTATTGTACTGGCAGTCCTACAGTTTTCTGGAAGAAATAAGACTTCCTGTCCAAATGCAAGCTCCAAAATTTAATTAGTGAATAACTCAGCTTCTAAATTTCAACCAACAACCTGTCTCTGGATGCGAACAAAACAAAAGAGATGGTTGTTGACTCCAGGAGAGCACGGAGCGACCACCCTCTGCAAAACGTTAACGGCTCCTCCGTTGAGACCATTAACAGCAACAAATTTCTTGGTGTTCACCTAGCGGAGAATCTCACCTCGTCCCTCAACACCAGCTCCATAGCCAAGAAAGCCCAACAGTGCCTCTACTTTCTGTGAAGGCTGACAAAAGTCCATCTCCCACCACCCCACTGAATCCTCATCACATTCTACAGCGGTTGTATTGAGAGCATCCTGAGCAGGTGCATCACTGCCTGGTTCAGGAATTGCACCATCTCAGAACGCAAGACCCTGCAGTGGATAGTGAGGTCAGCTGAGACGATCATCGGAGTCTCTCTTCCCACTATTACACCACACGCTGCACCCGCAAAGCTGACAGCATTGTGAAGGACCCCACGCACCCCTCACACAAACTCTTCTCCCTCCTGCCATCTGGCAAAAGGTACCGAAGCATTCAGACTCTCACAGCCAGACTGTGCAACAGTTTCTTCCTCGAAGCCATCAGACTCCTCAATACTCAGTGTCTAGACTGTCATTATAATTTGTCCTCTACTGTAACTATTGTCTCATTTATTAATTATTGTACTGCCATGCACTGTTTTGTGCACTTTATGCTGCCCTGTGCAGGTCTGTAGTCTAGTGTAGTTTTTATGTAGTTTTACGTATTTTAGTGTAGCGTTGTGCTGCCTCGCATAGTCTAGTGCAGTTTTGTGTTGTTTCATGTAGCACAGGGCCCTGGAGGAATACTGTTTCATTTTTACTGTGTACTGTACCAGCAGTTTATGGTCGAAACAACAATAAAAGCAACTTGAACTTGAACTATAAATGAAGATAGACTGAAAAGTAGAACGATAAATGTTACTGTATCTTCCAGGGAAGTTCAAGGTAATTCCTTTATCAAGAAAGACTCATAATATCCATCCAGATGACGGCATTCCCAGCAAGCCAATGGGTCAACAGCTGATGTCACTTCACTGGCTCTTCGCTCAGCACTGGAACCCCTGGACTATGAAGGTGCATATCTTTATCGGATGGGGCATCATTTAATAAATGATTGAGGAATAGAATTCTGGACGAACTGGACTTCTGAAGGTAATAGGCATGGATGTTTCACTAGCATAAATATAATCTCATCTGTATAAACAGTATGCATGACAAGCTTTTCACTGTATCTTGGTACATGTCACAATAATAAACCAAGACAATTCCAATTCCAAGTATTTGTTGATGATATGTGAGGTGTCCGGGGAGGGGTAGCACCTCTGGTTGAAGGGGCTTGTTGTGTCCAATCCGAGAACAGCTCACCCACCATTGGTTCCCATCAGACACTCAACCCTCACTTGTGGCTCCAAGTAGCTGTTTTCCTGTGACGGCGGCTACACCCCAGTACATTGCTTTGACAGGCAGGCTAAAGCAGATGAGGATATCCGATGGCATCATACACCAGTGAGATGGGGACATACCTGTCCTAGCATGCAAATTTGGCTCCGGCAGATGAGACTCACAGTGAGATCCAGCAATCTCCGTGGACAACAAAGGGCATGACAAGGCACAGAAGGTGTCATGGTCATCCATTGCCACCAAGGAAGACCACAGTTTGTGATGTTTGACTGGACCTGGACGTCTGAAGTTGAGAGAGAGGAACCGCCCTAGTGCAATAGCTTTTTCACTTTAAAAACTGTCCCACAAAGGTTTCCATAAAACCATAAAATATAAATGCAAATTAGGTAGTTTGGCCCATCAAGTCTGCTCCTCTATTTCATCGTAGCTGATCCATTTTCCCTCTCAGCCCGAACCTCCTGCCTTCCCTCCATCTCCCTTCATGCCCAGACTAATCAGAATTCTATCAATCTCTGCCTTAAATATACCCAAAGACTTGGCCTCCACAGCTGCCTGTGGCAAAAGACTCCACACATTCATCACTCTCTGACGACGTTTCCTGTCATCGTCAAACACAGCGGACAACCACCAAGTTATATATTACAAAATTCTGCAGACGCTAGAATCTGGAGTTGCAAAAAAAGGTATCTAGATGAGCTCAGCAGATCGAGCAGCATCTGTGGATAAAAGGAATTACCGATAATTCAGGTTGAGATCATGCAACGGCGTTTTTAGGTAGATTCTCACCGTCTATAATGATCTGTGCAATGTCAGCAGTTCTCACATTTAGCCCTCTCCTTGATCTCCGTTTGTACTTCCCTCTCCTTTGTTCTCCTCCTCTCTTTACCTCCTTGGTACAGACATGGCTCTTCTCTCCTTTTTTCCCTTTTTGTTGGAGATGTGGTCATTCCCATTCAAGTGTATAGTTCTTCTGTGATTCTGTTGACTTAAACTTGTCCCAACTTTCAGACAATCTGAACTAATACAAATGCAGCCTTCGATGCTTTCAATATTCTGTTTGTATGGCAGTTTGCCACACGAAGGAACAGATGGTATTGACCAAACAAAAGAAAGCTCTTTTGGGTTGATTAACCTTGAGCTTCAGACAGGGACAAAACTCAAACAATGCTCGGAAATATTTTGTAATAAACTTGTCATGCAGTCTTATTTCTCCAGAATTTCCACTTGGTGAAAGACACTTGATTTAAAATTCTACTTGACAGTTGCATCTTTTATGTGCATGTTGTTTGTTGAATTTTATTTAAAAGTGTTTATGCAAACAACTTCCAATTGAAAAAAAATCTTTGTCTCACGCTGTGACAAAAATGAAACATTTTTGGCTACAGCGAATAATTTGTTGGATCAATTCTTACTGGCCACATCAAATGCAAAATTAAGTTGGTCTTTGCCAACAATTTCTCTAAAGCATGGGGAATAGATATTGTGTGGATAGCTTCAAAACAATACATTGTGTGCAAGAATGAGATAGATCTGTACCATTTCCTTTTATGGAGACATCACAAACATTTTAACAATTAAGAGAGTTCTGTGAAATAAATCATTTCATTGACCGCAAGAGTTCTGTGAAACATACGTGGGATGCTTTCAAGCTGACTCTCCTTATTTTGAATATTTTGTTTTCAATATGTGTGCTATAAACTACAGACCAAGTTGTGATAAACAGGATTAGTATAGATGGATCGTTGATGATGAGTAAAGATATGATGGGCCAAAGGGCCTGTTGCTGAGCTGAATGACTTTATAACACTATGAGGTTCATGTACAGTACTTGTATGTAAGGGGTTTCTTCTTCTATGTTACTGCTAAGGCTAATAAAATGGTTTCTTTATGTTAAAAATAAAAATGGCTTCTTTGGTATGTTAACTGCTGAGAAAGTGCTTCTCTCTTGCAGCTTGTTTGGATTAAAATTACTGATAGAGAGAATTGTATTCATTTGCTAACCAATTGGGATAGATGTTATTCTTTCTCGTGTATCTGTAAACTATTGTTTTCGCTAGCTTTGGGGAGAAGGTGCGATGGGGACCGAGAGAGGAGACGCAATGCTGTAAGCTAAGCGATAGAATGGACCTCGAGCAGAAGTCCGAGGCCCAGGGTCTTCGGCGAGGAGAGGAGACATGGACAGAATCGAGCAGAGTGTTTAGTTGATCATCGAGGGTGGTCCCATTTGTAGGTCGGCAGAGTTCGGAGGACATCGACTGGAGGAAGGGGGACCTGGTTCTGTAAGAGCTCCAACGATGTGTGCACAAACTGGTTAATAATGCCACCTTTTTCCTTTTGTTAACAGTTCTTATTTTATTCCTTTAGTATCTACATAATCAAAATAAGAGTTATAATGTGTAATCATTTAATTGCATATGGTGTACTGTCTGTTATTTGGCGTGGTGGGGTACATCACACAGCATCTACACAAACTTGATTACTCAGTTTGGCGGGGCCGAAGGCTGCTCCCCCTAGACGGAAGCAAGCTGAGCGAGCCTGAGGCTTACCAGGGGCTACATGTATATTGGTTCTAGGCCATTTTCACCCACACTGTCAGCTATGGACAGACTGCAGACCTGAAATTCAGACTCAATCACCATTTACTTATCTTTTAAGGTTTGGCAGCATTTGTACCAGTGTTAGGTCTGTTCTGCATCTGTCTTCATACCAGCCACCTTACTAATAACAGCCAATAGAGTGGTATGGGGAGCTTATGGTGATGACTGCTGAAGGGAGAGGAGGAGATGGATTGGTCATGGACAGGTATCAGGCTGAGAAGCAGATCAGGGTATTTAGGCTCAAATTCCCCAATGCCCTGGGCACATCGAAATCATCGGCTGTCAACATTGTAGTGTGCACATTTCCAGGAGGGAGTGTTGCCAGCAAAACCTGCTCCCCTAACACAGAAACTGAGCATTGAATAATCAGTCCACACCCACCCTCACCCAATATCACAGCGATCACTGAACAAAATGATGTTGGTAGCATTTTGCATTTTGTGTGCATTCCTCTGGATTTCCAGCCTGCCTGGCCTGCTTTGTTCCTCCACCATTTTGTATTGGTTACCTGGGGTGGTGATTTTAGGCTGTTAATGTGTTTATGCAAGCTGATGTGAGCAGGATCATAGAATTATGTGATGATACAGCACTGAACGGATCCATGAGGACACAAGAGACTGCAGATGCTGAAGTCTGGAATATGAAGCAATCTGCAGGAGGAACCCAGAGAGTCAAGCAGCATCTGCGGGGTGGGGGGAGGGAAGGAATTGTTGCAATTTTGGGTGCTAATGCATCATTTTGACCCAAAACATTGACATTTTCTATCCCTCCCATACAGATGCTGCTCGACCTGCAGCGTTCCTCCAACAGATTGTTTGGACTGAAGAAGCCCATGCTGTCTGAGCCGCTCCTTTCAATAATCTGCTCTGTTCGATGTTCCTTCTCCACACAACTGAAATGTTTTTTTGTTTGTTGAATTTATATGCAATTTTCCTTTGAAAATCCCCATTGGATCTGTTTCTGTCATTACGCCAAGAATTGCTTTCTAGTTCACCCATGATATATATGTGTTTCTCTGAGTTCTTTGACAGACCTGCTGTTAATTCTGCCATCTCATCAGTGTTACTGTGGATTGCATAATGGAGAGTGTTTTCATTTAGATGTGACATTAATCAACTGTGCAAAATGCTGTGTCGGACTTCTTTTGACCAGGAAGAGGATGCAAAGAGCAAATTTACATACAGTACAAACAAAGTGTGGGCATTGAGTGAGACTGACAAGTCTTGTCTCCTAATACATGTAAATTTATATGGTGAGTAATGAGGATCCTTGATTAAATAAAAAAAACAAGTCTAGAGGCTGGTCTGTTATTCTTGGATCAAATCTACTTGTCTGTTGTAAAGATTGCTAAAGGTTTCGAAGGTTTCAAAGTTTTCGAAGGTACATTTAATGTCAGAGAAATGTATACAATATACATCCTGAAGTGCTTTCTTTGCACAACCATCTACGAAAGCAGAGAAGTGCTCCCAAAGAATGAATAACAGTTAAATGTTAGAACCCAAAGTCACCCCCCCCCCCCCCGTTCCCCAGCCTCACGTGTGTAAGCGGCAGAAAGCAGCGATCCCTCACCCCCCCGCCGGCAAAAAAAGAGCATCAGCACCCACCACCAACCACTCAAGTGTGCATCAAAGCAACAGCAAAGACACAGACTTGCAGTACCCCAAAGACTACTTGTTCCTCCGGTATTCCACATACCACAGGCTCTCTCTCTCTCTCTCTCTCTCTCTCTCTCTCTCTCTCTCTCTCTCTCTCTCTCTCTCTCTCTCTCTCTCTCTCTCTCTCTCTCTCTCTCTCTCTCTCTCTCTCTCTCTCTCTCCTCTCTCTCTCTCTCTCTCTCTCTCTCTCTCTCTCTCTCTCTCTCTCTCTCTCTCTCTCTCTCTCTCTCTCTGATAATGGGGAAAGAGATGTCTCCATTTCACAGCAAGAGGGTAGATATAACAAACAACTCGCTGGTTTACAATGTTAAAAGTCCGTTGCATTGCTTTTTCCGAGCTCTGTGCCCAGAGATCTCAGGTCTCTGGCTACACAGCCAGAGATCTTACGACTCCCACAACACGCTAATCTCCTGCCAGGACACCAACCTTCGATCCCCTCTGTCTCCAGATCGACGAAACCCCAGGCCTCCGAAGACAAGTGAAGCTCTTAAGTCATGCCCTTGGCATGTTGAATTACAGCCAGTCGTGGAACCCCGAGAGTGGGTCCCATTCCTGTAAAGAACCATAGTCACCATGTAACTCCAGGTCAGGGTCTTCAAAAGAACCCTGCGTGGAAAAAATAGAGATACTAAAGATAGAAATAGAGAAGATACAAGCAAAGGAGTCACTGTTAGGCACCACTGACTCTCCTAAGCTCCTCCCGTATGCCTTTGATATCATCATTTTAAAATACTTAGTTATTGAGAGAGAACATGGAATGGGCCTTTCCAGCTCTTTAAGCCGTGCTGCCCAGCAATCCCTGATTTAATCCTAGTCTAATCACAGGGACAATTTACAATGACAGATTAATCTACCAACTGCTACATCTTTGGCCTGTAAAGCATTGTACGAACCACTACACTGCCCAACAATGTGAATCTCACCCCTGTATGCTTGCAGCAATTTCAACGTGGGCAACAGATTTCTAGTGAATGAAGGAACTTTTGTTCTGAGTAACTCGTCTCATAGTATGCACTCTTAATATAGGGGAGGAGGCTGATCTTTGCTGGGGTATCAGAAAGACTACTTTACAGGGAATTTAATGCTCTGCTTTAATGCCACTGACAGATAGATATGGAAGAAAAAACAAGCAAAATGCTATAGTGGTGACTTGCTCAAGAACTTGTGTGGTATTACCCGAACTCACACATGAAGCCTAACCATCTGACTCTTAGAAAACCATAGCAATAGATGGAAGGATGCTGAGTGTCTTCCAGCTCTGCCTCCACAGAGAGACAAGACCCTGGGGGCAGCATAAATTTCTTCCTGAGAACTCCGAAGCTGAGGAGGCAGGAAAAGCCAAGGAAGGAAATAAATCACTTTGAGTTCCATAAGCCATTTGGACAGGTGCCCATTGTGAGGGAGGAACAGGGACCTGCTTTGTTCTTATTGCTTGTCTCAAAAGGAGAAGCTGAAGATGAGAAGCTTTTCTTTAAACTCACTGCCTAAAGTGCCAAACAGTGACTGCCACCTCCTCTCACTAACTTTTTCTGACATTCGTTAATTCAGAGCTTTGCTAATGCTTTGAGAGGAACTGCAATGATCCACGCTCTTGAAAGAACTTGGATCAAACATTGATTTTCTGTTTTCTAATTTCAAGCCTGGCACATGCACACTACACCTTCAGGGACTGGCAGGAGGTGTCAGTTACAAAAGGGAAATTTCACAACAGGAGTGGAGAATTGAAATAAGCTTCTTTTGTACTGCTTCTCTCCCCAACAAAAACAGCCTTCTGGATAGATCTCAGCACCACAAAAAGTCAACCGCACCCGAGGCACTGTTCAGAATGTATTGATGTGAGTTCTTTTAATTCCCAGAAGGAAATAAAAATGAAGGCCGATTTGTATCAGAATGAAAGTGAACACTTACCCTTTATAGTATTGAGCAAAAGTCTTAGGCACGCACACACACGCACACACACATGCACACACACACATGCACACACACACACACACACACACACACACACACATACAGATATATATATACACACAGCACACACATATACACGCACTATGTGCCGTGTTCTGCAGAAGTGGTTTGCCATTGCCGTCTTCTAGGCAGTGTGTATACAAGACAGGCAGGAAAATGGGTATCATGGTTGGGAAAGGGGAAGGGAGAGAAGAGGGAGTAGGAAACATTAGAGAGACATTCTGTAATGATCAATAAACCAATAGTTTGAAATCAAATGACTTCGCTTGTGTCACAAGGCAGGGGGAGGCTGCACATATACCACAAACCCCCACCCCGGCAATCCTTCTCTGCCACCTGTCCACACCCCTCCCATGGTGCTCCACCCTCACTATTCCCAACATCCTTTGCTTCTCAGCCCGATATACAAACTTACTCTTCTCTCCCATGGTGACAAATTTATTACAATGCAAAAAGTCTTTGGTACCCAAACTATGTGCCTAAGACTTTTGCAAAGTACTGGATGTCCCAGGAGATAGTTGTTTTGGGATAACCCTCACTGCTACACTCAGAGCAAACGTGAAGACATTAATCCTATTGCAGTTTTAAAAATACGTTGCATATTTCAACTAAATTTAACTCTACATTCCTCAGTGGTTATCTTGTCAGTTTCAAATTGTGTTAAGCACTCTCAGTTGGTATTGACCATTAACAGAACCAGGTTTAATATCACTGGCCTGTGTCGTGGAATTTATTCTTTTGCAGCAGCAGTATATTGCAACACATAAAAATATAAATTATGGTAAGAAATACATATATTAAAATAAATATATTAAGTAAATAGTGCAAAAAGAGAGCAAAAATAGTGAGGAATTGATCATTGTCTTATTTAATAGCCCATTCAGAAATCTGATGGAGAAGGGGAAGAAGCTGTTCCTAAAATATTGGGTATACATCTGGAGGCTCCTGTAACTCCTCCCTGATGGTAGCAATGAGAAGAGGGCATGTCCTGGGTGCTGGATGCTGCTTTTTTTGAGACGCCATCCTTTTGAAGACCAAAATTAAAATTTCATCAGCCCCAAGTCAATATTTTCATAATAAAAACAGAAAATTATGGAAAGATGTGAAACATTGATGATTTCTCATTTGACAAATGATGCCTGACCAGCAATTTCTGTTTTTATTTCAGATTTTCATCTGCAGTTCTATTGATTTCCATTAGATATTTCATGGATACAAACTATTTGTTT